>NW_027194893.1:0-120443 GCF_032444005.1 Ranitomeya imitator
CCTCAGTGTTGTGAGAACGATGACTGGTTAAAATTTTTGGTGGTTTCTTGTTCAGTCCATAGGCCTACATCATGTGGCAAACCGGTGAGCATGTGGCTCTATTAGTATAGGAGATACCTGAAAACATATCACACTTTTCATCATAGTGCTTTTACCAATGCATAAAATGCATGGAGAAGTCATTTCGAATGACTGGTCCTCAGTGTTGTGAGAACGATGACTGGTTAAAATTTTTGGTGGTTTCTTGTTCAGTCCATAGGCCTACATCATGTGGCAAACCGGTGAGCATGTGGCTCTATTAGTATAGGAGATACCTGAAAACATATCACACTTTTCATCATAGTGCTTTTACCAATGCATAAAATGCATGGAGAAGTCATTTCGAATGACTGGTCCTCAGTGTTGTGAGAACGATGACTGGTTAAAATTTTTGGTGGTTTCTTGTTCAGTCCATAGGCCTACATCATGTGGCAAACCGGTGAGCATGTGGCTCTATTAGTATAGGAGATACCTGAAAACATATCACACTTTTCATCATAGTGCTTTTACCAATGCATAAAATGCATGGAGAAGTCATTTCGAATGACTGGTCCTCAGTGTTGTGAGAACGATGACTGGTTAAAATTTTTGGTGGTTTCTTGTTCAGTCCATAGGCCTACATCATGTGGCAAACCGGTGAGCATGTGGCTCTATTAGTATAGGAGATACCTGAAAACATATCACACTTTTCATCATAGTGCTTTTACCAATGCATAAAATGCATGGAGAAGTCATTTCGAATGACTGGTCCTCAGTGTTGTGAGAACGATGACTGGTTAAAATTTTTGGTGGTTTCTTGTTCAGTCCATAGGCCTACATCATGTGGCAAACCGGTGAGCATGTGGCTCTATTAGTATAGGAGATACCTGAAAACATATCACACTTTTCATCATAGTGCTTTTACCAATGCATAAAATGCATGGAGAAGTCATTTCGAATGACTGGTCCTCAGTGTTGTGAGAACGATGACTGGTTAAAATTTTTGGTGGTTTCTTGTTCAGTCCATAGGCCTACATCATGTGGCAAACCGGTGAGCATGTGGCTCTATTAGTATAGGAGATACCTGAAAACATATCACACTTTTCATCATAGTGCTTTTACCAATGCATAAAATGCATGGAGAAGTCATTTCGAATGACTGGTCCTCAGTGTTGTGAGAACGATGACTGGTTAAAATTTTTGGTGGTTTCTTGTTCAGTCCATAGGCCTACATCATGTGGCAAACCGGTGAGCATGTGGCTCTATTAGTATAGGAGATACCTGAAAACATATCACACTTTTCATCATAGTGCTTTTACCAATGCATAAAATGCATGGAGAAGTCATTTCGAATGACTGGTCCTCAGTGTTGTGAGAACGATGACTGGTTAAAATTTTTGGTGGTTTCTTGTTCAGTCCATAGGCCTACATCATGTGGCAAACCGGTGAGCATGTGGCTCTATTAGTATAGGAGATACCTGAAAACATATCACACTTTTCATCATAGTGCTTTTACCAATGCATAAAATGCATGGAGAAGTCATTTCGAATGACTGGTCCTCAGTGTTGTGAGAACGATGACTGGTTAAAATTTTTGGTGGTTTCTTGTTCAGTCCATAGGCCTACATCATGTGGCAAACCGGTGAGCATGTGGCTCTATTAGTATAGGAGATACCTGAAAACATATCACACTTTTCATCATAGTGCTTTTACCAATGCATAAAATGCATGGAGAAGTCATTTCGAATGACTGGTCCTCAGTGTTGTGAGAACGATGACTGGTTAAAATTTTTGGTGGTTTCTTGTTCAGTCCATAGGCCTACATCATGTGGCAAACCGGTGAGCATGTGGCTCTATTAGTATAGGAGATACCTGAAAACATATCACACTTTTCATCATAGTGCTTTTACCAATGCATAAAATGCATGGAGAAGTCATTTCGAATGACTGGTCCTCAGTGTTGTGAGAACGATGACTGGTTAAAATTTTTGGTGGTTTCTTGTTCAGTCCATAGGCCTACATCATGTGGCAAACCGGTGAGCATGTGGCTCTATTAGTATAGGAGATACCTGAAAACATATCACACTTTTCATCATAGTGCTTTTACCAATGCATAAAATGCATGGAGAAGTCATTTCGAATGACTGGTCCTCAGTGTTGTGAGAACGATGACTGGTTAAAATTTTTGGTGGTTTCTTGTTCAGTCCATAGGCCTACATCATGTGGCAAACCGGTGAGCATGTGGCTCTATTAGTATAGGAGATACCTGAAAACATATCACACTTTTCATCATAGTGCTTTTACCAATGCATAAAATGCATGGAGAAGTCATTTCGAATGACTGGTCCTCAGTGTTGTGAGAACGATGACTGGTTAAAATTTTTGGTGGTTTCTTGTTCAGTCCATAGGCCTACATCATGTGGCAAACCGGTGAGCATGTGGCTCTATTAGTATAGGAGATACCTGAAAACATATCACACTTTTCATCATAGTGCTTTTACCAATGCATAAAATGCATGGAGAAGTCATTTCGAATGACTGGTCCTCAGTGTTGTGAGAACGATGACTGGTTAAAATTTTTGGTGGTTTCTTGTTCAGTCCATAGGCCTACATCATGTGGCAAACCGGTGAGCATGTGGCTCTATTAGTATAGGAGATACCTGAAAACATATCACACTTTTCATCATAGTGCTTTTACCAATGCATAAAATGCATGGAGAAGTCATTTCGAATGACTGGTCCTCAGTGTTGTGAGAACGATGACTGGTTAAAATTTTTGGTGGTTTCTTGTTCAGTCCATAGGCCTACATCATGTGGCAAACCGGTGAGCATGTGGCTCTATTAGTATAGGAGATACCTGAAAACATATCACACTTTTCATCATAGTGCTTTTACCAATGCATAAAATGCATGGAGAAGTCATTTCGAATGACTGGTCCTCAGTGTTGTGAGAACGATGACTGGTTAAAATTTTTGGTGGTTTCTTGTTCAGTCCATAGGCCTACATCATGTGGCAAACCGGTGAGCATGTGGCTCTATTAGTATAGGAGATACCTGAAAACATATCACACTTTTCATCATAGTGCTTTTACCAATGCATAAAATGCATGGAGAAGTCATTTCGAATGACTGGTCCTCAGTGTTGTGAGAACGATGACTGGTTAAAATTTTTGGTGGTTTCTTGTTCAGTCCATAGGCCTACATCATGTGGCAAACCGGTGAGCATGTGGCTCTATTAGTATAGGAGATACCTGAAAACATATCACACTTTTCATCATAGTGCTTTTACCAATGCATAAAATGCATGGAGAAGTCATTTCGAATGACTGGTCCTCAGTGTTGTGAGAACGATGACTGGTTAAAATTTTTGGTGGTTTCTTGTTCAGTCCATAGGCCTACATCATGTGGCAAACCGGTGAGCATGTGGCTCTATTAGTATAGGAGATACCTGAAAACATATCACACTTTTCATCATAGTGCTTTTACCAATGCATAAAATGCATGGAGAAGTCATTTCGAATGACTGGTCCTCAGTGTTGTGAGAACGATGACTGGTTAAAATTTTTGGTGGTTTCTTGTTCAGTCCATAGGCCTACATCATGTGGCAAACCGGTGAGCATGTGGCTCTATTAGTATAGGAGATACCTGAAAACATATCACACTTTTCATCATAGTGCTTTTACCAATGCATAAAATGCATGGAGAAGTCATTTCGAATGACTGGTCCTCAGTGTTGTGAGAACGATGACTGGTTAAAATTTTTGGTGGTTTCTTGTTCAGTCCATAGGCCTACATCATGTGGCAAACCGGTGAGCATGTGGCTCTATTAGTATAGGAGATACCTGAAAACATATCACACTTTTCATCATAGTGCTTTTACCAATGCATAAAATGCATGGAGAAGTCATTTCGAATGACTGGTCCTCAGTGTTGTGAGAACGATGACTGGTTAAAATTTTTGGTGGTTTCTTGTTCAGTCCATAGGCCTACATCATGTGGCAAACCGGTGAGCATGTGGCTCTATTAGTATAGGAGATACCTGAAAACATATCACACTTTTCATCATAGTGCTTTTACCAATGCATAAAATGCATGGAGAAGTCATTTCGAATGACTGGTCCTCAGTGTTGTGAGAACGATGACTGGTTAAAATTTTTGGTGGTTTCTTGTTCAGTCCATAGGCCTACATCATGTGGCAAACCGGTGAGCATGTGGCTCTATTAGTATAGGAGATACCTGAAAACATATCACACTTTTCATCATAGTGCTTTTACCAATGCATAAAATGCATGGAGAAGTCATTTCGAATGACTGGTCCTCAGTGTTGTGAGAACGATGACTGGTTAAAATTTTTGGTGGTTTCTTGTTCAGTCCATAGGCCTACATCATGTGGCAAACCGGTGAGCATGTGGCTCTATTAGTATAGGAGATACCTGAAAACATATCACACTTTTCATCATAGTGCTTTTACCAATGCATAAAATGCATGGAGAAGTCATTTCGAATGACTGGTCCTCAGTGTTGTGAGAACGATGACTGGTTAAAATTTTTGGTGGTTTCTTGTTCAGTCCATAGGCCTACATCATGTGGCAAACCGGTGAGCATGTGGCTCTATTAGTATAGGAGATACCTGAAAACATATCACACTTTTCATCATAGTGCTTTTACCAATGCATAAAATGCATGGAGAAGTCATTTCGAATGACTGGTCCTCAGTGTTGTGAGAACGATGACTGGTTAAAATTTTTGGTGGTTTCTTGTTCAGTCCATAGGCCTACATCATGTGGCAAACCGGTGAGCATGTGGCTCTATTAGTATAGGAGATACCTGAAAACATATCACACTTTTCATCATAGTGCTTTTACCAATGCATAAAATGCATGGAGAAGTCATTTCGAATGACTGGTCCTCAGTGTTGTGAGAACGATGACTGGTTAAAATTTTTGGTGGTTTCTTGTTCAGTCCATAGGCCTACATCATGTGGCAAACCGGTGAGCATGTGGCTCTATTAGTATAGGAGATACCTGAAAACATATCACACTTTTCATCATAGTGCTTTTACCAATGCATAAAATGCATGGAGAAGTCATTTCGAATGACTGGTCCTCAGTGTTGTGAGAACGATGACTGGTTAAAATTTTTGGTGGTTTCTTGTTCAGTCCATAGGCCTACATCATGTGGCAAACCGGTGAGCATGTGGCTCTATTAGTATAGGAGATACCTGAAAACATATCACACTTTTCATCATAGTGCTTTTACCAATGCATAAAATGCATGGAGAAGTCATTTCGAATGACTGGTCCTCAGTGTTGTGAGAACGATGACTGGTTAAAATTTTTGGTGGTTTCTTGTTCAGTCCATAGGCCTACATCATGTGGCAAACCGGTGAGCATGTGGCTCTATTAGTATAGGAGATACCTGAAAACATATCACACTTTTCATCATAGTGCTTTTACCAATGCATAAAATGCATGGAGAAGTCATTTCGAATGACTGGTCCTCAGTGTTGTGAGAACGATGACTGGTTAAAATTTTTGGTGGTTTCTTGTTCAGTCCATAGGCCTACATCATGTGGCAAACCGGTGAGCATGTGGCTCTATTAGTATAGGAGATACCTGAAAACATATCACACTTTTCATCATAGTGCTTTTACCAATGCATAAAATGCATGGAGAAGTCATTTCGAATGACTGGTCCTCAGTGTTGTGAGAACGATGACTGGTTAAAATTTTTGGTGGTTTCTTGTTCAGTCCATAGGCCTACATCATGTGGCAAACCGGTGAGCATGTGGCTCTATTAGTATAGGAGATACCTGAAAACATATCACACTTTTCATCATAGTGCTTTTACCAATGCATAAAATGCATGGAGAAGTCATTTCGAATGACTGGTCCTCAGTGTTGTGAGAACGATGACTGGTTAAAATTTTTGGTGGTTTCTTGTTCAGTCCATAGGCCTACATCATGTGGCAAACCGGTGAGCATGTGGCTCTATTAGTATAGGAGATACCTGAAAACATATCACACTTTTCATCATAGTGCTTTTACCAATGCATAAAATGCATGGAGAAGTCATTTCGAATGACTGGTCCTCAGTGTTGTGAGAACGATGACTGGTTAAAATTTTTGGTGGTTTCTTGTTCAGTCCATAGGCCTACATCATGTGGCAAACCGGTGAGCATGTGGCTCTATTAGTATAGGAGATACCTGAAAACATATCACACTTTTCATCATAGTGCTTTTACCAATGCATAAAATGCATGGAGAAGTCATTTCGAATGACTGGTCCTCAGTGTTGTGAGAACGATGACTGGTTAAAATTTTTGGTGGTTTCTTGTTCAGTCCATAGGCCTACATCATGTGGCAAACCGGTGAGCATGTGGCTCTATTAGTATAGGAGATACCTGAAAACATATCACACTTTTCATCATAGTGCTTTTACCAATGCATAAAATGCATGGAGAAGTCATTTCGAATGACTGGTCCTCAGTGTTGTGAGAACGATGACTGGTTAAAATTTTTGGTGGTTTCTTGTTCAGTCCATAGGCCTACATCATGTGGCAAACCGGTGAGCATGTGGCTCTATTAGTATAGGAGATACCTGAAAACATATCACACTTTTCATCATAGTGCTTTTACCAATGCATAAAATGCATGGAGAAGTCATTTCGAATGACTGGTCCTCAGTGTTGTGAGAACGATGACTGGTTAAAATTTTTGGTGGTTTCTTGTTCAGTCCATAGGCCTACATCATGTGGCAAACCGGTGAGCATGTGGCTCTATTAGTATAGGAGATACCTGAAAACATATCACACTTTTCATCATAGTGCTTTTACCAATGCATAAAATGCATGGAGAAGTCATTTCGAATGACTGGTCCTCAGTGTTGTGAGAACGATGACTGGTTAAAATTTTTGGTGGTTTCTTGTTCAGTCCATAGGCCTACATCATGTGGCAAACCGGTGAGCATGTGGCTCTATTAGTATAGGAGATACCTGAAAACATATCACACTTTTCATCATAGTGCTTTTACCAATGCATAAAATGCATGGAGAAGTCATTTCGAATGACTGGTCCTCAGTGTTGTGAGAACGATGACTGGTTAAAATTTTTGGTGGTTTCTTGTTCAGTCCATAGGCCTACATCATGTGGCAAACCGGTGAGCATGTGGCTCTATTAGTATAGGAGATACCTGAAAACATATCACACTTTTCATCATAGTGCTTTTACCAATGCATAAAATGCATGGAGAAGTCATTTCGAATGACTGGTCCTCAGTGTTGTGAGAACGATGACTGGTTAAAATTTTTGGTGGTTTCTTGTTCAGTCCATAGGCCTACATCATGTGGCAAACCGGTGAGCATGTGGCTCTATTAGTATAGGAGATACCTGAAAACATATCACACTTTTCATCATAGTGCTTTTACCAATGCATAAAATGCATGGAGAAGTCATTTCGAATGACTGGTCCTCAGTGTTGTGAGAACGATGACTGGTTAAAATTTTTGGTGGTTTCTTGTTCAGTCCATAGGCCTACATCATGTGGCAAACCGGTGAGCATGTGGCTCTATTAGTATAGGAGATACCTGAAAACATATCACACTTTTCATCATAGTGCTTTTACCAATGCATAAAATGCATGGAGAAGTCATTTCGAATGACTGGTCCTCAGTGTTGTGAGAACGATGACTGGTTAAAATTTTTGGTGGTTTCTTGTTCAGTCCATAGGCCTACATCATGTGGCAAACCGGTGAGCATGTGGCTCTATTAGTATAGGAGATACCTGAAAACATATCACACTTTTCATCATAGTGCTTTTACCAATGCATAAAATGCATGGAGAAGTCATTTCGAATGACTGGTCCTCAGTGTTGTGAGAACGATGACTGGTTAAAATTTTTGGTGGTTTCTTGTTCAGTCCATAGGCCTACATCATGTGGCAAACCGGTGAGCATGTGGCTCTATTAGTATAGGAGATACCTGAAAACATATCACACTTTTCATCATAGTGCTTTTACCAATGCATAAAATGCATGGAGAAGTCATTTCGAATGACTGGTCCTCAGTGTTGTGAGAACGATGACTGGTTAAAATTTTTGGTGGTTTCTTGTTCAGTCCATAGGCCTACATCATGTGGCAAACCGGTGAGCATGTGGCTCTATTAGTATAGGAGATACCTGAAAACATATCACACTTTTCATCATAGTGCTTTTACCAATGCATAAAATGCATGGAGAAGTCATTTCGAATGACTGGTCCTCAGTGTTGTGAGAACGATGACTGGTTAAAATTTTTGGTGGTTTCTTGTTCAGTCCATAGGCCTACATCATGTGGCAAACCGGTGAGCATGTGGCTCTATTAGTATAGGAGATACCTGAAAACATATCACACTTTTCATCATAGTGCTTTTACCAATGCATAAAATGCATGGAGAAGTCATTTCGAATGACTGGTCCTCAGTGTTGTGAGAACGATGACTGGTTAAAATTTTTGGTGGTTTCTTGTTCAGTCCATAGGCCTACATCATGTGGCAAACCGGTGAGCATGTGGCTCTATTAGTATAGGAGATACCTGAAAACATATCACACTTTTCATCATAGTGCTTTTACCAATGCATAAAATGCATGGAGAAGTCATTTCGAATGACTGGTCCTCAGTGTTGTGAGAACGATGACTGGTTAAAATTTTTGGTGGTTTCTTGTTCAGTCCATAGGCCTACATCATGTGGCAAACCGGTGAGCATGTGGCTCTATTAGTATAGGAGATACCTGAAAACATATCACACTTTTCATCATAGTGCTTTTACCAATGCATAAAATGCATGGAGAAGTCATTTCGAATGACTGGTCCTCAGTGTTGTGAGAACGATGACTGGTTAAAATTTTTGGTGGTTTCTTGTTCAGTCCATAGGCCTACATCATGTGGCAAACCGGTGAGCATGTGGCTCTATTAGTATAGGAGATACCTGAAAACATATCACACTTTTCATCATAGTGCTTTTACCAATGCATAAAATGCATGGAGAAGTCATTTCGAATGACTGGTCCTCAGTGTTGTGAGAACGATGACTGGTTAAAATTTTTGGTGGTTTCTTGTTCAGTCCATAGGCCTACATCATGTGGCAAACCGGTGAGCATGTGGCTCTATTAGTATAGGAGATACCTGAAAACATATCACACTTTTCATCATAGTGCTTTTACCAATGCATAAAATGCATGGAGAAGTCATTTCGAATGACTGGTCCTCAGTGTTGTGAGAACGATGACTGGTTAAAATTTTTGGTGGTTTCTTGTTCAGTCCATAGGCCTACATCATGTGGCAAACCGGTGAGCATGTGGCTCTATTAGTATAGGAGATACCTGAAAACATATCACACTTTTCATCATAGTGCTTTTACCAATGCATAAAATGCATGGAGAAGTCATTTCGAATGACTGGTCCTCAGTGTTGTGAGAACGATGACTGGTTAAAATTTTTGGTGGTTTCTTGTTCAGTCCATAGGCCTACATCATGTGGCAAACCGGTGAGCATGTGGCTCTATTAGTATAGGAGATACCTGAAAACATATCACACTTTTCATCATAGTGCTTTTACCAATGCATAAAATGCATGGAGAAGTCATTTCGAATGACTGGTCCTCAGTGTTGTGAGAACGATGACTGGTTAAAATTTTTGGTGGTTTCTTGTTCAGTCCATAGGCCTACATCATGTGGCAAACCGGTGAGCATGTGGCTCTATTAGTATAGGAGATACCTGAAAACATATCACACTTTTCATCATAGTGCTTTTACCAATGCATAAAATGCATGGAGAAGTCATTTCGAATGACTGGTCCTCAGTGTTGTGAGAACGATGACTGGTTAAAATTTTTGGTGGTTTCTTGTTCAGTCCATAGGCCTACATCATGTGGCAAACCGGTGAGCATGTGGCTCTATTAGTATAGGAGATACCTGAAAACATATCACACTTTTCATCATAGTGCTTTTACCAATGCATAAAATGCATGGAGAAGTCATTTCGAATGACTGGTCCTCAGTGTTGTGAGAACGATGACTGGTTAAAATTTTTGGTGGTTTCTTGTTCAGTCCATAGGCCTACATCATGTGGCAAACCGGTGAGCATGTGGCTCTATTAGTATAGGAGATACCTGAAAACATATCACACTTTTCATCATAGTGCTTTTACCAATGCATAAAATGCATGGAGAAGTCATTTCGAATGACTGGTCCTCAGTGTTGTGAGAACGATGACTGGTTAAAATTTTTGGTGGTTTCTTGTTCAGTCCATAGGCCTACATCATGTGGCAAACCGGTGAGCATGTGGCTCTATTAGTATAGGAGATACCTGAAAACATATCACACTTTTCATCATAGTGCTTTTACCAATGCATAAAATGCATGGAGAAGTCATTTCGAATGACTGGTCCTCAGTGTTGTGAGAACGATGACTGGTTAAAATTTTTGGTGGTTTCTTGTTCAGTCCATAGGCCTACATCATGTGGCAAACCGGTGAGCATGTGGCTCTATTAGTATAGGAGATACCTGAAAACATATCACACTTTTCATCATAGTGCTTTTACCAATGCATAAAATGCATGGAGAAGTCATTTCGAATGACTGGTCCTCAGTGTTGTGAGAACGATGACTGGTTAAAATTTTTGGTGGTTTCTTGTTCAGTCCATAGGCCTACATCATGTGGCAAACCGGTGAGCATGTGGCTCTATTAGTATAGGAGATACCTGAAAACATATCACACTTTTCATCATAGTGCTTTTACCAATGCATAAAATGCATGGAGAAGTCATTTCGAATGACTGGTCCTCAGTGTTGTGAGAACGATGACTGGTTAAAATTTTTGGTGGTTTCTTGTTCAGTCCATAGGCCTACATCATGTGGCAAACCGGTGAGCATGTGGCTCTATTAGTATAGGAGATACCTGAAAACATATCACACTTTTCATCATAGTGCTTTTACCAATGCATAAAATGCATGGAGAAGTCATTTCGAATGACTGGTCCTCAGTGTTGTGAGAACGATGACTGGTTAAAATTTTTGGTGGTTTCTTGTTCAGTCCATAGGCCTACATCATGTGGCAAACCGGTGAGCATGTGGCTCTATTAGTATAGGAGATACCTGAAAACATATCACACTTTTCATCATAGTGCTTTTACCAATGCATAAAATGCATGGAGAAGTCATTTCGAATGACTGGTCCTCAGTGTTGTGAGAACGATGACTGGTTAAAATTTTTGGTGGTTTCTTGTTCAGTCCATAGGCCTACATCATGTGGCAAACCGGTGAGCATGTGGCTCTATTAGTATAGGAGATACCTGAAAACATATCACACTTTTCATCATAGTGCTTTTACCAATGCATAAAATGCATGGAGAAGTCATTTCGAATGACTGGTCCTCAGTGTTGTGAGAACGATGACTGGTTAAAATTTTTGGTGGTTTCTTGTTCAGTCCATAGGCCTACATCATGTGGCAAACCGGTGAGCATGTGGCTCTATTAGTATAGGAGATACCTGAAAACATATCACACTTTTCATCATAGTGCTTTTACCAATGCATAAAATGCATGGAGAAGTCATTTCGAATGACTGGTCCTCAGTGTTGTGAGAACGATGACTGGTTAAAATTTTTGGTGGTTTCTTGTTCAGTCCATAGGCCTACATCATGTGGCAAACCGGTGAGCATGTGGCTCTATTAGTATAGGAGATACCTGAAAACATATCACACTTTTCATCATAGTGCTTTTACCAATGCATAAAATGCATGGAGAAGTCATTTCGAATGACTGGTCCTCAGTGTTGTGAGAACGATGACTGGTTAAAATTTTTGGTGGTTTCTTGTTCAGTCCATAGGCCTACATCATGTGGCAAACCGGTGAGCATGTGGCTCTATTAGTATAGGAGATACCTGAAAACATATCACACTTTTCATCATAGTGCTTTTACCAATGCATAAAATGCATGGAGAAGTCATTTCGAATGACTGGTCCTCAGTGTTGTGAGAACGATGACTGGTTAAAATTTTTGGTGGTTTCTTGTTCAGTCCATAGGCCTACATCATGTGGCAAACCGGTGAGCATGTGGCTCTATTAGTATAGGAGATACCTGAAAACATATCACACTTTTCATCATAGTGCTTTTACCAATGCATAAAATGCATGGAGAAGTCATTTCGAATGACTGGTCCTCAGTGTTGTGAGAACGATGACTGGTTAAAATTTTTGGTGGTTTCTTGTTCAGTCCATAGGCCTACATCATGTGGCAAACCGGTGAGCATGTGGCTCTATTAGTATAGGAGATACCTGAAAACATATCACACTTTTCATCATAGTGCTTTTACCAATGCATAAAATGCATGGAGAAGTCATTTCGAATGACTGGTCCTCAGTGTTGTGAGAACGATGACTGGTTAAAATTTTTGGTGGTTTCTTGTTCAGTCCATAGGCCTACATCATGTGGCAAACCGGTGAGCATGTGGCTCTATTAGTATAGGAGATACCTGAAAACATATCACACTTTTCATCATAGTGCTTTTACCAATGCATAAAATGCATGGAGAAGTCATTTCGAATGACTGGTCCTCAGTGTTGTGAGAACGATGACTGGTTAAAATTTTTGGTGGTTTCTTGTTCAGTCCATAGGCCTACATCATGTGGCAAACCGGTGAGCATGTGGCTCTATTAGTATAGGAGATACCTGAAAACATATCACACTTTTCATCATAGTGCTTTTACCAATGCATAAAATGCATGGAGAAGTCATTTCGAATGACTGGTCCTCAGTGTTGTGAGAACGATGACTGGTTAAAATTTTTGGTGGTTTCTTGTTCAGTCCATAGGCCTACATCATGTGGCAAACCGGTGAGCATGTGGCTCTATTAGTATAGGAGATACCTGAAAACATATCACACTTTTCATCATAGTGCTTTTACCAATGCATAAAATGCATGGAGAAGTCATTTCGAATGACTGGTCCTCAGTGTTGTGAGAACGATGACTGGTTAAAATTTTTGGTGGTTTCTTGTTCAGTCCATAGGCCTACATCATGTGGCAAACCGGTGAGCATGTGGCTCTATTAGTATAGGAGATACCTGAAAACATATCACACTTTTCATCATAGTGCTTTTACCAATGCATAAAATGCATGGAGAAGTCATTTCGAATGACTGGTCCTCAGTGTTGTGAGAACGATGACTGGTTAAAATTTTTGGTGGTTTCTTGTTCAGTCCATAGGCCTACATCATGTGGCAAACCGGTGAGCATGTGGCTCTATTAGTATAGGAGATACCTGAAAACATATCACACTTTTCATCATAGTGCTTTTACCAATGCATAAAATGCATGGAGAAGTCATTTCGAATGACTGGTCCTCAGTGTTGTGAGAACGATGACTGGTTAAAATTTTTGGTGGTTTCTTGTTCAGTCCATAGGCCTACATCATGTGGCAAACCGGTGAGCATGTGGCTCTATTAGTATAGGAGATACCTGAAAACATATCACACTTTTCATCATAGTGCTTTTACCAATGCATAAAATGCATGGAGAAGTCATTTCGAATGACTGGTCCTCAGTGTTGTGAGAACGATGACTGGTTAAAATTTTTGGTGGTTTCTTGTTCAGTCCATAGGCCTACATCATGTGGCAAACCGGTGAGCATGTGGCTCTATTAGTATAGGAGATACCTGAAAACATATCACACTTTTCATCATAGTGCTTTTACCAATGCATAAAATGCATGGAGAAGTCATTTCGAATGACTGGTCCTCAGTGTTGTGAGAACGATGACTGGTTAAAATTTTTGGTGGTTTCTTGTTCAGTCCATAGGCCTACATCATGTGGCAAACCGGTGAGCATGTGGCTCTATTAGTATAGGAGATACCTGAAAACATATCACACTTTTCATCATAGTGCTTTTACCAATGCATAAAATGCATGGAGAAGTCATTTCGAATGACTGGTCCTCAGTGTTGTGAGAACGATGACTGGTTAAAATTTTTGGTGGTTTCTTGTTCAGTCCATAGGCCTACATCATGTGGCAAACCGGTGAGCATGTGGCTCTATTAGTATAGGAGATACCTGAAAACATATCACACTTTTCATCATAGTGCTTTTACCAATGCATAAAATGCATGGAGAAGTCATTTCGAATGACTGGTCCTCAGTGTTGTGAGAACGATGACTGGTTAAAATTTTTGGTGGTTTCTTGTTCAGTCCATAGGCCTACATCATGTGGCAAACCGGTGAGCATGTGGCTCTATTAGTATAGGAGATACCTGAAAACATATCACACTTTTCATCATAGTGCTTTTACCAATGCATAAAATGCATGGAGAAGTCATTTCGAATGACTGGTCCTCAGTGTTGTGAGAACGATGACTGGTTAAAATTTTTGGTGGTTTCTTGTTCAGTCCATAGGCCTACATCATGTGGCAAACCGGTGAGCATGTGGCTCTATTAGTATAGGAGATACCTGAAAACATATCACACTTTTCATCATAGTGCTTTTACCAATGCATAAAATGCATGGAGAAGTCATTTCGAATGACTGGTCCTCAGTGTTGTGAGAACGATGACTGGTTAAAATTTTTGGTGGTTTCTTGTTCAGTCCATAGGCCTACATCATGTGGCAAACCGGTGAGCATGTGGCTCTATTAGTATAGGAGATACCTGAAAACATATCACACTTTTCATCATAGTGCTTTTACCAATGCATAAAATGCATGGAGAAGTCATTTCGAATGACTGGTCCTCAGTGTTGTGAGAACGATGACTGGTTAAAATTTTTGGTGGTTTCTTGTTCAGTCCATAGGCCTACATCATGTGGCAAACCGGTGAGCATGTGGCTCTATTAGTATAGGAGATACCTGAAAACATATCACACTTTTCATCATAGTGCTTTTACCAATGCATAAAATGCATGGAGAAGTCATTTCGAATGACTGGTCCTCAGTGTTGTGAGAACGATGACTGGTTAAAATTTTTGGTGGTTTCTTGTTCAGTCCATAGGCCTACATCATGTGGCAAACCGGTGAGCATGTGGCTCTATTAGTATAGGAGATACCTGAAAACATATCACACTTTTCATCATAGTGCTTTTACCAATGCATAAAATGCATGGAGAAGTCATTTCGAATGACTGGTCCTCAGTGTTGTGAGAACGATGACTGGTTAAAATTTTTGGTGGTTTCTTGTTCAGTCCATAGGCCTACATCATGTGGCAAACCGGTGAGCATGTGGCTCTATTAGTATAGGAGATACCTGAAAACATATCACACTTTTCATCATAGTGCTTTTACCAATGCATAAAATGCATGGAGAAGTCATTTCGAATGACTGGTCCTCAGTGTTGTGAGAACGATGACTGGTTAAAATTTTTGGTGGTTTCTTGTTCAGTCCATAGGCCTACATCATGTGGCAAACCGGTGAGCATGTGGCTCTATTAGTATAGGAGATACCTGAAAACATATCACACTTTTCATCATAGTGCTTTTACCAATGCATAAAATGCATGGAGAAGTCATTTCGAATGACTGGTCCTCAGTGTTGTGAGAACGATGACTGGTTAAAATTTTTGGTGGTTTCTTGTTCAGTCCATAGGCCTACATCATGTGGCAAACCGGTGAGCATGTGGCTCTATTAGTATAGGAGATACCTGAAAACATATCACACTTTTCATCATAGTGCTTTTACCAATGCATAAAATGCATGGAGAAGTCATTTCGAATGACTGGTCCTCAGTGTTGTGAGAACGATGACTGGTTAAAATTTTTGGTGGTTTCTTGTTCAGTCCATAGGCCTACATCATGTGGCAAACCGGTGAGCATGTGGCTCTATTAGTATAGGAGATACCTGAAAACATATCACACTTTTCATCATAGTGCTTTTACCAATGCATAAAATGCATGGAGAAGTCATTTCGAATGACTGGTCCTCAGTGTTGTGAGAACGATGACTGGTTAAAATTTTTGGTGGTTTCTTGTTCAGTCCATAGGCCTACATCATGTGGCAAACCGGTGAGCATGTGGCTCTATTAGTATAGGAGATACCTGAAAACATATCACACTTTTCATCATAGTGCTTTTACCAATGCATAAAATGCATGGAGAAGTCATTTCGAATGACTGGTCCTCAGTGTTGTGAGAACGATGACTGGTTAAAATTTTTGGTGGTTTCTTGTTCAGTCCATAGGCCTACATCATGTGGCAAACCGGTGAGCATGTGGCTCTATTAGTATAGGAGATACCTGAAAACATATCACACTTTTCATCATAGTGCTTTTACCAATGCATAAAATGCATGGAGAAGTCATTTCGAATGACTGGTCCTCAGTGTTGTGAGAACGATGACTGGTTAAAATTTTTGGTGGTTTCTTGTTCAGTCCATAGGCCTACATCATGTGGCAAACCGGTGAGCATGTGGCTCTATTAGTATAGGAGATACCTGAAAACATATCACACTTTTCATCATAGTGCTTTTACCAATGCATAAAATGCATGGAGAAGTCATTTCGAATGACTGGTCCTCAGTGTTGTGAGAACGATGACTGGTTAAAATTTTTGGTGGTTTCTTGTTCAGTCCATAGGCCTACATCATGTGGCAAACCGGTGAGCATGTGGCTCTATTAGTATAGGAGATACCTGAAAACATATCACACTTTTCATCATAGTGCTTTTACCAATGCATAAAATGCATGGAGAAGTCATTTCGAATGACTGGTCCTCAGTGTTGTGAGAACGATGACTGGTTAAAATTTTTGGTGGTTTCTTGTTCAGTCCATAGGCCTACATCATGTGGCAAACCGGTGAGCATGTGGCTCTATTAGTATAGGAGATACCTGAAAACATATCACACTTTTCATCATAGTGCTTTTACCAATGCATAAAATGCATGGAGAAGTCATTTCGAATGACTGGTCCTCAGTGTTGTGAGAACGATGACTGGTTAAAATTATTGGTGGTTTCTTGTTCAGTCCATAGGCCTACATCATGTGGCAAACCGGTGAGCATGTGGCTCTATTAGTATAGGAGATACCTGAAAACATATCACACTTTTCATCATAGTGCTTTTACCAATGCATAAAATGCATGGAGAAGTCATTTCGAATGACTGGTCCTCAGTGTTGTGAGAACGATGACTGGTTAAAATTTTTGGTGGTTTCTTGTTCAGTCCATAGGCCTACATCATGTGGCAAACCGGTGAGCATGTGGCTCTATTAGTATAGGAGATACCTGAAAACATATCACACTTTTCATCATAGTGCTTTTACCAATGCATAAAATGCATGGAGAAGTCATTTCGAATGACTGGTCCTCAGTGTTGTGAGAACGATGACTGGTTAAAATTTTTGGTGGTTTCTTGTTCAGTCCATAGGCCTACATCATGTGGCAAACCGGTGAGCATGTGGCTCTATTAGTATAGGAGATACCTGAAAACATATCACACTTTTCATCATAGTGCTTTTACCAATGCATAAAATGCATGGAGAAATCATTTCGAATGACTGGTCCTCAGTGTTGTGAGAACGATGACTGGTTAAAATTTTTGGTGGTTTCTTGTTCAGTCCATAGGCCTACATCATGTGGCAAACCGGTGAGCATGTGGCTCTATTAGTATAGGAGATACCTGAAAACATATCACACTTTTCATCATAGTGCTTTTACCAATGCATAAAATGCTAGGAGAAGTCATTTCGAATGACTGGTCCTCAGTGTTGTGAGAACGATGACTGGTTAAAATTTTTGGTGGTTTCTTGTTCAGTCCATAGGCCTACATCATGTGGCAAACCGGTGAGCATGTGGCTCTATTAGTATAGGAGATACCTGAAAACATATCACACTTTTCATCATAGTGCTTTTACCAATGCATAAAATGCATGGAGAAGTCATTTCGAATGACTGGTCCTCAGTGTTGTGAGAACGATGACTGGTTAAAATTTTTGGTGGTTTCTTGTTCAGTCCATAGGCCTACATCATGTGGCAAACCGGTGAGCATGTGGCTCTATTAGTATAGGAGATACCTGAAAAGATATCACACTTTTCATCATAGTGCTTTTACCAATGCATAAAATGCATGGAGAAGTCATTTCGAATGACTGGTCCTCAGTGTTGTGAGAACGATGACTGGTTAAAATTTCTGGTGGTTTCTTGTTCAGTCCATAGGCCTACATCATGTGGCAAACCGGTGAGCATGTGGCTCTATTAGTATAGGAGATACCTGAAAACATATCACACTTTTCATCATAGTGCTTTTACCAATGCATAAAATGCATGGAGAAGTCATTTCGAATGACTGGTCCTCAGTGTTGTGAGAACGATGACTGGTTAAAATTTTTGGTGGTTTCTTGTTCAGTCCATAGGCCTACATCATGTGGCAAACCGGTGAGCATGTGGCTCTATTAGTATAGGAGATACCTGAAAACATATCACACTTTTCATCATAGTGCTTTTACCAATGCATAAAATGCATGGAGAAGTCATTTCGAATGACTGGTCCTCAGTGTTGTGAGAACGATGACTGGTTAAAATTTTTGGTGGTTTCTTGTTCAGTCCATAGGCCTACATCATGTGGCAAACCGGTGAGCATGTGGCTCTATTAGTATAGGAGATACCTGAAAACATATCACACTTTTAATCATAGTGCTTTTACCAATGCATAAAATGCATGGAGAAGTCATTTCGAATGACTGGTCCTCAGTGTTGTGAGAACGATGACTGGTTAAAATTTTTGGTGGTTTCTTGGTCAGTCCATAGGCCTACATCATGTGGCAAACCGGTGAGCATGTGGCTCTATTAGTATAGGAGATACCTGAAAACATATCACACTTTTCATCATAGTGCTTTTACCAATGCATAAAATGCATGGAGAAGTCATTTCGAATGACTGGTCCTCAGTGTTGTGAGAACAATGACTGGTTAAAATTTTTGGTGGTTTCTTGTTCAGTCCATAGGCCTACATCATGTGGCAAACCGGTGAGCATGTGGCTCTATTAGTATAGGAGATACCTGAAAACATATCACACTTTTCATCATAGTGCTTTTACCAATGCATAAAATGCATGGAGAAGTCATTTCGAATGACTGGTCCTCAGTGTTGTGAGAACGATGACTGGTTAAAATTTTTGGTGGTTTCTTGTTTAGTCCATAGGCCTACATCATGTGGCAAACCGGTGAGCATGTGGCTCTATTAGTATTGGAGATACCTGAAAACATATCACACTTTTCATCATAGTGCTTTTACCAATGCATAAAATGCATGGAGAAGTCATTTCGAATGACTGGTCCTCAGTGTTGTGAGAACGATGACTGGTTAAAATTTTTGGTGGTTTCTTGTTCAGTCCATAGGCCTACATCATGTGGCAAACCGGTGAGCATGTGGCTCTATTAGTATAGGAGATACCTGAAAACATATCACACTTTTAATCATAGTGCTTTTACCAATGCATAAAATGCATGGAGAAGTCATTTCGAATGACTGGTCCTCAGTGTTGTGAGAACGATGACTGGTTAAAATTTTTGGTGGTTTCTTGTTCAGTCCATAGGCCTACATCATGTGGCAAACCGGTGAGCATGTGGCTCTATTAGTATTGGAGATACCTGAAAACATATCACACTTTTCATCATAGTGCTTTTACCAATGCATAAAATGCATGGAGAAGTCATTTCGAATGACTGGTCCTCAGTGTTGTGAGAACGATGACTGGTTAAAATTTTTGGTGGTTTCTTGTTCAGTCCATAGGCCTACATCATGTGGCAAACCGGTGAGCATGTGGCTCTATTAGTATAGGAGATACCTGAAAACATATCACACTTTTAATCATAGTGCTTTTACCAATGCATAAAATGCATGGAGAAGTCATTTCGAATGACTGGTCCTCAGTGTTGTGAGAACGATGACTGGTTAAAATTTTTGGTGGTTTCTTGGTCAGTCCATAGGCCTACATCATGTGGCAAACCGGTGAGCATGTGGCTCTATTAGTATAGGAGATACCTGAAAACATATCACACTTTTCATCATAGTGCTTTTACCAATGCATAAAATGCATGGAGAAGTCATTTCGAATGACTGGTCCTCAGTGTTGTGAGAACAATGACTGGTTAAAATTTTTGGTGGTTTCTTGTTCAGTCCATAGGCCTACATCATGTGGCAAACCGGTGAGCATGTGGCTCTATTAGTATAGGAGATACCTGAAAACATATCACACTTTTCATCATAGTGCTTTTACCAATGCATAAAATGCATGGAGAAGTCATTTCGAATGACTGGTCCTCAGTGTTGTGAGAACGATGACTGGTTAAAATTTTTGGTGGTTTCTTGTTTAGTCCATAGGCCTACATCATGTGGCAAACCGGTGAGCATGTGGCTCTATTAGTATTGGAGATACCTGAAAACATATCACACTTTTCATCATAGTGCTTTTACCAATGCATAAAATGCATGGAGAAGTCATTTCGAATGACTGGTCCTCAGTGTTGTGAGAACGATGACTGGTTAAAATTTTTGGTGGTTTCTTGTTCAGTCCATAGGCCTACATCATGTGGCAAACCGGTGAGCATGTGGCTCTATTAGTATAGGAAATACCTGAAAACATATCACACTTTTCATCATAGTGCTTTTACCAATGCATAAAATGCATGGAGAAGTCATTTCGAATGACTGGTCCTCAGTGTTGTGAAAACGATGACTGGTTAAAATTTTTGGTGGTTTCTTGTTCAGTCCATAGGCCTACATCATGTGGCAAACCGGTGAGCATGTGGCTCTATTAGTATAGGAGATACCTGAAAACATATCACACTTTTCATCATAGTGCTTTTACCAATGCATAAAATGCATGGAGAAGTCATTTCGAATGACTGGTCCTCAGTGTTGTGAGAACGATGACTGGTTAAAATTTCTGGTGGTTTCTTGTTCAGTCCATAGGCCTACATCATGTGGCAAACCGGTGAGCATGTGGCTCTATTAGTATAGGAGATACCTGAAAACATATCACACTTTTCATCATAGTGCTTTTACCAATGCATAAAATGCATGGAGAAGTCATTTCGAATGACTGGTCCTCAGTGTTGTGAGAACGATGACTGGTTAAAATTTTTGGTGGTTTCTTGTTCAGTCCATAGGCCTACATCATGTGGCAAACCGGTGAGCATGTGGCTCTATTAGTATAGGAGATACCTGAAAACATATCACACTTTTCATCATAGTGCTTTTACCAATGCATAAAATGCATGGAGAAGTCATTTCGAATGACTGGTCCTCAGTGTTGTGAGAACGATGACTGGTTAAAATTTTTGGTGGTTTCTTGTTCAGTCCATAGGCCTACATCATGTGGCAAACCGGTGAGCATGTGGCTCTATTAGTATAGGAGATACCTGAAAACATATCACACTTTTCATCATAGTGCTTTTACCAATGCATAAAATGCATGGAGAAGTCATTTCGAATGACTGGTCCTCAGTGTTTGTGAGAACGATGACTGGTTAAAATTTTTGGTGGTTTCTTGTTCAGTCCATAGGCCTACATCATGTGGCAAACCGGTGAGCATGTGGCTCTATTAGTATAGGAGATACCTGAAAACATATCACACTTTTCAACATAGTGCTTTTACCAATGCATAAAATGCATGGAGAAGTCATTTCGAATGACTGGTCCTCAGTGTTGTGAGAACGATGACTGGTTAAAATTTTTGGTGGTTTCTTGTTCAGTCCATAGGCCTACATCATGTGGCAAACCGGTGAGCATGTGGCTCTATTAGTATAGGAGATACCTGAAAACATATCACACTTTTCATCATAGTGCTTTTACCAATGCATAAAATGCATGGAGAAGTCATTTCGAATGACTGGTCCTCAGTGTTGTGAGAACGATGACTGGTTAAAATTTTTGGTGGTTTCTTGTTCAGTCCATAGGCCTACATCATGTGGCAAACCGGTGAGCATGTGGCTCTATTAGTATAGGAGATACCTGAAAACATATCACACTTTTCATCATAGTGCTTTTACCAATGCATAAAATGCATGGAGAAGTCATTTCGAATGACTGGTCCTCAGTGTTGTGAGAACGATGACTGGTTAAAATTTCTGGTGGTTTCTTGTTCAGTCCATAGGCCTACATCATGTGGCAAACCGGTGAGCATGTGGCTCTATTAGTATAGGAGATACCTGAAAACATATCACACTTTTCATCATAGTGCTTTTACCAATGCATAAAATGCATGGAGAAGTCATTTCGAATGACTGGTCCTCAGTGTTGTGAGAACGATGACTGGTTAAAATTTTTGGTGGTTTCTTGTTCAGTCCATAGGCCTACATCATGTGGCAAACCGGTGAGCATGTGGCTCTATTAGTATAGGAGATACCTGAAAACATATCACACTTTTCATCATAGTGCTTTTACCAATGCATAAAATGCATGGAGAAGTCATTTCGAATGACTGGTCCTCAGTGTTGTGAGAACGATGACTGGTTAAAATTTTTGGTGGTTTCTTGTTCAGTCCATAGGCCTACATCATGTGGCAACCGGTGAGCATGTGGCTCTATTAGTATAGGAGATACCTGAAAACATATCACACTTTTCATCATAGTGCTTTTACCAATGCATAAAATGCATGGAGAAGTCATTTCGAATGACTGGTCTGTGTCCTCAGTGTTGTGAGAACGATGACTGGTTAAAATTTTTGGTGGTTTCTTGTTCAGTCCATAGGCCTACATCATGTGGCAAACCGGTGAGCATGTGGCTCTATTAGTATAGGAGATACCTGAAAACATATCACACTTTTCATCATAGTGCTTTTACCAATGCATAAAATGCATGGAGAAGTCATTTCGAATGACTGGTCCTCAGTGTTGTGAGAACGATGACTGGTTAAAATTTTTGGTGGTTTCTTGTTCAGTCCATAGGCCTACATCATGTGGCAAACCGGTGAGCATGTGGCTCTATTAGTATAGGAGATACCTGAAAACATATCACACTTTTCATCATAGTGCTTTTACCAATGCATAAAATGCATGGAGAAGTCATTTCGAATGACTGGTCCTCAGTGTTGTGAGAACGATGACTGGTTAAAATTTTTGGTGGTTTCTTGTTCAGTCCATAGGCCTACATCATGTGGCAAACCGGTGAGCATGTGGCTCTATTAGTATAGGAGATACCTGAAAACATATCACACTTTTCATCATAGTGCTTTTACCAATGCATAAAATGCATGGAGAAGTCATTTCGAATGACTGGTCCTCAGTGTTGTGAGAACGATGACTGGTTAAAATTTTTGGTGGTTTCTTGTTCAGTCCATAGGCCTACATCATGTGGCAAACCGGTGAGCATGTGGCTCTATTAGTATAGGAGATACCTGAAAACATATCACACTTTTCATCATAGTGCTTTTACCAATGCATAAAATGCATGGAGAAGTCATTTCGAATGACTGGTCCTCAGTGTTGTGAGAACGATGACTGGTTAAAATTTTTGGTGGTTTCTTGTTCAGTCCATAGGCCTACATCATGTGGCAAACCGGTGAGCATGTGGCTCTATTAGTATAGGAGATACCTGAAAACATATCACACTTTTCATCATAGTGCTTTTACCAATGCATAAAATGCATGGAGAAGTCATTTCGAATGACTGGTCCTCAGTGTTGTGAGAACGATGACTGGTTAAAATTTTTGGTGGTTTCTTGTTCAGTCCATAGGCCTACATCATGTGGCAAACCGGTGAGCATGTGGCTCTATTAGTATAGGAGATACCTGAAAACATATCACACTTTTCATCATAGTGCTTTTACCAATGCATAAAATGCATGGAGAAGTCATTTCGAATGACTGGTCCTCAGTGTTGTGAGAACGATGACTGGTTAAAATTTTTGGTGGTTTCTTGTTCAGTCCATAGGCCTACATCATGTGGCAAACCGGTGAGCATGTGGCTCTATTAGTATAGGAGATACCTGAAAACATAT
The DNA here is from genome assembly GCF_032444005.1 of Ranitomeya imitator. NCBI lineage: Eukaryota > Metazoa > Chordata > Amphibia > Anura > Dendrobatidae > Ranitomeya > Ranitomeya imitator. Next base: position 23,973 of record NW_027194893.1, read on the forward strand.
CACACTTTTCATCATAGTGCTTTTACCAATGCATAAAATGCATGGAGAAGTCATTTCGAATGACTGGTCCTCAGTGTTGTGAGAACGATGACTGGTTAAAATTTTTGGTGGTTTCTTGTTCAGTCCATAGGCCTACATCATGTGGCAAACCGGTGAGCATGTGGCTCTATTAGTATAGGAGATACCTGAAAACATATCACACTTTTCATCATAGTGCTTTTACCAATGCATAAAATGCATGGAGAAGTCATTTCGAATGACTGGTCCTCAGTGTTGTGAGAACGATGACTGGTTAAAATTTTTGGTGGTTTCTTGTTCAGTCCATAGGCCTACATCATGTGGCAAACCGGTGAGCATGTGGCTCTATTAGTATAGGAGATACCTGAAAACATATCACACTTTTCATCATAGTGCTTTTACCAATGCATAAAATGCATGGAGAAGTCATTTCGAATGACTGGTCCTCAGTGTTGTGAGAACGATGACTGGTTAAAATTTTTGGTGGTTTCTTGTTCAGTCCATAGGCCTACATCATGTGGCAAACCGGTGAGCATGTGGCTCTATTAGTATAGGAGATACCTGAAAACATATCACACTTTTCATCATAGTGCTTTTACCAATGCATAAAATGCATGGAGAAGTCATTTCGAATGACTGGTCCTCAGTGTTGTGAGAACGATGACTGGTTAAAATTTTTGGTGGTTTCTTGTTCAGTCCATAGGCCTACATCATGTGGCAAACCGGTGAGCATGTGGCTCTATTAGTATAGGAGATACCTGAAAACATATCACACTTTTCATCATAGTGCTTTTACCAATGCATAAAATGCATGGAGAAGTCATTTCGAATGACTGGTCCTCAGTGTTGTGAGAACGATGACTGGTTAAAATTTTTGGTGGTTTCTTGTTCAGTCCATAGGCCTACATCATGTGGCAAACCGGTGAGCATGTGGCTCTATTAGTATAGGAGATACCTGAAAACATATCACACTTTTCATCATAGTGCTTTTACCAATGCATAAAATGCATGGAGAAGTCATTTCGAATGACTGGTCCTCAGTGTTGTGAGAACGATGACTGGTTAAAATTTTTGGTGGTTTCTTGTTCAGTCCATAGGCCTACATCATGTGGCAAACCGGTGAGCATGTGGCTCTATTAGTATAGGAGATACCTGAAAACATATCACACTTTTCATCATAGTGCTTTTACCAATGCATAAAATGCATGGAGAAGTCATTTCGAATGACTGGTCCTCAGTGTTGTGAGAACGATGACTGGTTAAAATTTTTGGTGGTTTCTTGTTCAGTCCATAGGCCTACATCATGTGGCAAACCGGTGAGCATGTGGCTCTATTAGTATAGGAGATACCTGAAAACATATCACACTTTTCATCATAGTGCTTTTACCAATGCATAAAATGCATGGAGAAGTCATTTCGAATGACTGGTCCTCAGTGTTGTGAGAACGATGACTGGTTAAAATTTTTGGTGGTTTCTTGTTCAGTCCATAGGCCTACATCATGTGGCAAACCGGTGAGCATGTGGCTCTATTAGTATAGGAGATACCTGAAAACATATCACACTTTTCATCATAGTGCTTTTACCAATGCATAAAATGCATGGAGAAGTCATTTCGAATGACTGGTCCTCAGTGTTGTGAGAACGATGACTGGTTAAAATTTTTGGTGGTTTCTTGTTAGTCCATAGGCCTACATCATGTGGCAAACCGGTGAGCATGTGGCTCTATTAGTATAGGAGATACCTGAAAACATATCACACTTTTCATCATAGTGCTTTTACCAATGCATAAAATGCATGGAGAAGTCATTTCGAATGACTGGTCCTCAGTGTTGTGAGAACGATGACTGGTTACAATTTTTAGGTGGTTTCTTGTTCAGTCCATAGGCCTACATCATGTGGCAAACCGGTGAGCATGTGGCTCTATTAGTATAGGAGATACCTGAAAACATATCACACTTTTCATCATAGTGCTTTTACCAATGCATAAAATGCATGGAGAAGTCATTTCGAATGACTGGTCCTCAGTGTTGTGAGAACGATGACTGGTTAAAATTTTTGGTGGTTTCTTGTTCAGTCCATAGGCCTACATCATGTGGCAAACCGGTGGTGAGCATGTGGCTCTATTAGTATAGGAGATACCTGAAAACATATCACACTTTTCATCATAGTGCTTTTACCAATGCATAAAATGCATGGAGAAGTCATTTCGAATGACTGGTCCTCAGTGTTGTGAGAACGATGACTGGTTAAAATTTTTGGTGGTTTCTTGTTCAGTCCATGGGCCTACATCATGTGGCAAACCGGTGAGCATGTGGCTCTATTAGTATAGGAGATACCTGAAAACATATCACACTTTTCATCATAGTGCTTTTACCAATGCATAAAATGCATGGAGAAGTCATTTCGAATGACTGGTCCTCAGTGTTGTGAGAACGATGACTGGTTAAAATTTTTGGTGGTTTCTTGTTCAGTCCATAGGCCTACATCATGTGGCAAACCGGTGAGCATGTGGCTCTATTAGTATAGGAGATACCTGAAAACATATCACACTTTTCATCATAGTGCTTTTACCAATGCATAAAATGCATGGAGAAGTCATTTCGAATGACTGGTCCTCAGTGTTGTGAGAACGATGACTGGTTAAAATTTTTGGTGGTTTCTTGTTCAGTCCATAGGCCTACATCATGTGGCAAACCGGTGAGCATGTGGCTCTATTAGTATAGGAGATACCTGAAAACATATCACACTTTTCATCATAGTGCTTTTACCAATGCATAAAATGCATGGAGAAGTCATTTCGAATGACTGGTCCTCAGTGTTGTGAGAACGATGACTGGTTAAAATTTTTGGTGGTTTCTTGTTCAGTCCATGGGCCTACATCATGTGGCAAACCGGTGAGCATGTGGCTCTATTAGTATAGGAGATACCTGAAAACATATCACACTTTTCATCATAGTGCTTTTACCAATGCATAAAATGCATGGAGAAGTCATTTCGAATGACTGGTCCTCAGTGTTGTGAGAACGATGACTGGTTAAAATTTTTGGTGGTTTCTTGTTCAGTCCATAGGCCTACATCATGTGGCACACCGGTGAGCATGTGGCTCTATTAGTATAGGAGATACCTGAAAACATATCACACTTTTCATCATAGTGCTTTTTACCAATGCATAAAATGCATGGAGAAGTCATTTCGAATGACTGGTCCTCAGTGTTGTGAGAACGATGACTGGTTAAAATTTTTGGTGGTTTCTTGTTCAGTCCATAGGCCTACATCATGTGGCAAACCGGTGAGCATGTGGCTCTATTAGTATAGGAGATACCTGAAAACATATCACACTTTTCATCATAGTGCTTTTACCAACGCAGAAAATGCATAGAGAAGTCATTTCGAATGACAGGTCCTCAGTGTTGTGAGAACGATGACTGGTTAAAATTTTTGGTGGTTTCTTGTTCAGTCCATAGGCCTACATCATGTGGCAAACCGGTGAGCATGTGGCTCTATTAGTATAGGAGATACCTGAAAACATATCACACTTTTCATCATAGTGCTTTTACCAATGCATAAAATGCATGGAGAAGTCATTTCGAATGACTGGTCCTCAGTGTTGTGAGAACGATGACTGGTTAAAATTTTTGGTGGTTTCTTGTTCAGTCCACAGGCCTACATCATGTGGCAAACCGGTGAGCATGTGGCTCTATCAGTATAGGAGATACCTGAAAACATATCACACTTTTCATCATAGTGCTTTTACCAATGCATAAAATGCATGGAGAAGTCATTTCGAATGACTGGTCCTCAGTGTTGTGAGAACGATGACTGGTTAAAATTTTGGTGGTTTCTTGTTCAGTCCATAGGCCTACATCATGTGGCAAACCGGTGAGCATGTGGCTCTATTAGTATAGGAGATACCTGAAAACATATCACTCTTTTCATCATAGTGCTTTTACCAATGCATAAAATGCATGGAGAAGTCAATTCGAATGACTGGTCCTCAGTGTTGTGAGAACGATGACTGGTTAAAATTTTTGGTGGTTTCTTGTTCAGTCCATGGGCCTACATCATGTGGCAAACCGGTGAGCATGTGGCTCTATTAGTATAGGAGATACCTGAAAACATATCACACTTTTCATCATAGTGCTTTTACCAACGCAGAAAATGCATAGAGAAGTCATTTCGAATGACAGGTCCTCAGTGTTGTGAGAACGATGACTGGTTAAAATTTTTGGTGGTTTCTTGTTCAGTCCATAGGCCTACATCATGTGGCAAACCGGTGAGCATGTGGCTCTATTAGTATAGGAGATACCTGAAAACATATCACACTTTTCATCATAGTGCTTTTACCAATGCATAAAATGCATGGAGAAGTCATTTCGAATGACTGGTCCTCAGTGTTGTGAGAACGATGACTGGTTAAAATTTTTGGTGGTTTCTTGTTCAGTCCACAGGCCTACATCATGTGGCAAACCGGTGAGCATGTGGCTCTATTAGTATAGGAGATACCTGAAAACATATCACACTTTTCATCATAGTGCTTTTACCAATGCATAAAATGCATGGAGAAGTCATTTCGAATGACTGGTCCTCAGTGTTGTGAGAACGATGACTGGTTAAAATTTTGGTGGTTTCTTGTTCAGTCCATAGGCCTACATCATGTGGCAAACCGGTGAGCATGTGGCTCTATTAGTATAGGAGATACCTGAAAACATATCACTCTTTTCATCATAGTGCTTTTACCAATGCATAAAATGCATGGAGAAGTCAATTCGAATGACTGGTCCTCAGTGTTGTGAGAACGATGACTGGTTAAAATTTTTGGTGGTTTCTTGTTCAGTCCATGGGCCTACATCATGTGGCAAACCGGTGAGCATGTGACTCTATTAGTATAGGAGATACCTGAAAACATATCACACTTTTCATCATAGTGCTTTTACCAATGCATAAAATGCATGGAGAAGTCATTTCGAATGACTGGTCCTCAGTGTTGTGAGAACGATGACTGGTTAAAATTTTTGGTGGTTTCTTGTTCAGTCCATGGGCCTACATCATGTGGCAAACCGGTGAGCATGTGGCTCTATTAGTATAGGAGATACCTGAAAACATATCACACTTTTCATCATAGTGCTTTTACCAATGCATAAAATGCATGGAGAAGTCATTTCGAATGACTGGTCCTCAGTGTTGTGAGAACGATGACTGGTTAAAATTTTTGGTGGTTTCTTGTTCAGTCCATAGGCCTACATCATGTGGCAAACCGGTGAGCATGTGGCTCTATTAGTATAGGAGATACCTGAAAACATATCACACTTTTCATCATAGTGCTTTTACCAATGCATAAAATGCATGGAGAAGTCATTTCGAATGACTGGTCCTCAGTGTTGTGAGAACGATGACTGGTTAAAATTTTTGGTGGATTCTTGTTCAGTCCATAGGCCTACATTATGTGGCAAACCGGTGAGCATGTGGCTCTATTAGTATAGGAGATACCTGAAAACATATCACACTTTTCATCATAGTGCTTTTACCAATGCATAAAATGCATGGAGAAGTCATTTCGAATGACTGGTCCTCAGTGTTGTGAGAACGATGACTGGTTAAAATTTTTGGTGGTTTCTTGTTCAGTCCATAGGCCTACATCATGTGGCAAACCGGTGAGAATGTGGCTCTATTAGTATAGGAGATACCTGAAAACATATCACACTTTTCATCATAGTGCTTTTACCAATGCATAAAATGCATGGAGAAGTCATTTCGAATGACTGGTCCTCAGTGTTGTGAGAACGATGACTGGTTAAAATTTTTGGTGGTTTCTTGTTCAGTCCATAGGCCTACATCATGTGGCAAACCGGTGAGCATGTGGCTCTATTAGTATAGGAGATACCTGAAAACATATCACACTTTTCATCATAGTGCTTTTACCAATGCATAAAATGCATGGAGAAGTCATTTTGAATGACTGGTCCTCAGTGTTGTGAGAACGATGACTGGTTAAAATTTTTGGTGGTTTCTTGTTCAGTCCATAGGCCTACATCATGTGGCAAACCGGTGAGCATGTGGCTCTATTAGTATAGGAGATACCTGAAAACATATCACACTTTTCATCATAGTGCTTTTACCAATGCATAAAATGCATGGAGAAGTCATTTCGAATGACTGGTCCTCAGTGTTGTGAGAACGATGACTGGTTAAAATTTTTGGTGGTTTCTTGTTCAGTCCATAGGCCTACATCATGTGGCAAACCGGTGAGCATGTGGCTCTATTAGTATAGGAGATACCTGAAAACATATCACACTTTTCATCATAGTGCTTTTACCAATGCATAAAATGCATGGAGAAGTCATTTCGAATGACTGGTCCTCAGTGTTGTGAGAACGATGACTGGTTAAAATTTTTGGTGGTTTCTTGTTCAGTCCATAGGCCTACATCATGTGGCAAACCGGTGAGCATGTGGCTCTATTAGTATAGGAGATACCTGAAAACATATCACACTTTTCATCATAGTGCTTTTACCAATGCATAAAATGCATGGAGAAGTCATTTCGAATGACTGGTCCTCAGTGTTGTGAGAACGATGACTGGTTAAAATTTTTGGTGGTTTCTTGTTCAGTCCATAGGCCTACATCATGTGGCAAACCGGTGAGCATGTGGCTCTATTAGTATAGGAGATACCTGAAAACATATCACACTTTTCATCATAGTGCTTTTACCAATGCATAAAATGCATGGTGAAGTCATTTCGAATGACTGGTCCTCAGTGTTGTGAGAACGATGACTGGTTAAAATTTTTGGTGGTTTCTTGTTCAGTCCATAGGCCTACATCATGTGGCAAACCGGTGAGCATGTGGCTCTATTAGTATAGGAGATACCTGAAAACATATCACACTTTTCATCATAGTGCATTTACCAATGCATAAAATGCATGGAGAAGTCATTTCGAATGACTGGTCCTCAGTGTTGTGAGAACGATGACTGGTTAAAATTTTTGGTGGTTTCTTGTTCAGTCCATAGGCCTACATCATGTGGCAAACCGGTGAGCATGTGGCTCTATTAGTATAGGAGATACCTGAAAACATATCACACTTTTCATCATAGTGCTTTTACCAATGCATAAAATGCACGGAGAAGTCATTTCGAATGACTGGTCCTCAGTGTTGTGAGAACGATGACTGGTTAAAATTTTTGGTGGTTTCTTGTTCAGTCCATAGGCCTACATCATGTGGCAAACCGGTGAGCATGTGGCTCTATTAGTATAGGAGATACCTGAAAACATATCACACTTTTCATCATAGTGCTTTTACCAATGCATAAAATGCATGGAGAAGTCATTTCGAATGACTGGTCCTCAGTGTTGTGAGAACGAAGACTGGTTAAAATTTTTGGTGGTTTCTTGTTCAGTCCATAGGCCTACATCATGTGGCAAACCAGTGAGCATGTGGCTCTATTAGTATAGGAGATACCTGAAAACATATCACACTTTTCATCATAGTGCTTTTACCAATGCATAAAATGCATGGAGAAGTCATTTCGAATGACTGGTCCTCAGTGTTGTGAGAACGATGACTGGTTAAAATTTTTGGTGGTTTCTTGTTCAGTCCATAGGCCTACATCATGTGGCAAACCGGTGAGCATGTGGCTCTATTAGTATAGGAGATACCTGAAAACATATCACACTTTTCATCATAGTGCTTTTACCAATGCATAAAATGCATGGAGAAGTCATTTCGAATGACTGGTCCTCAGTGTTGTGAGAACGATGACTGGTTAAAATTTTTGGTGGTTTCTTGTTCAGTCCATAGGCCTACATCATGTGGCAAACCGGTGAGCATGTGGCTCTATTAGTATAGGAGATACCTGAAAACATATCACACTTTTCATCATAGTGCTTTTACCAATGCATAAAATGCATGGAGAAGTCATTTCGAATGACTGGTCCTCAGTGTTGTGAGAACGATGACTGGTTAAAATTTTTGGTGGTTTCTTGTTCAGTCCATAGGCCTACATCATGTGGCAAACCGGTGAGCATGTGGCTCTATTAGTATAGGAGATACCTGAAAACATATCACACTTTTCATCATAGTGCTTTTACCAATGCATAAAATGCATGGAGAAGTCATTTCGAATGACTGGTCCTCAGTGTTGTGAGAACGATGACTGGTTAAAATTTTTGGTGGTTTCTTGTTCAGTCCATAGGCCTACATCATGTGGCAAACCGGTGAGCATGTGGCTCTATTAGTATAGGAGATACCTGAAAACATATCACACTTTTCATCATAGTGCTTTTACCAATGCATAAAATGCATGGTGAAGTCATTTCGAATGACTGGTCCTCAGTGTTGTGAGAACGATGACTGGTTAAAATTTTTGGTGGTTTCTTGTTCAGTCCATAGGCCTACATCATGTGGCAAACCGGTGAGCATGTGGCTCTATTAGTATAGGAGATACCTGAAAACATATCATACTTTTCATCATAGTGCATTTACCAATGCATAAAATGCATGGAGAAGTCATTTCGAATGACTGGTCCTCAGTGTTGTGAGAACGATGACTGGTTAAAATTTTTGGTGGTTTCTTGTTCAGTCCATAGGCCTACATCATGTGGCAAACCGGTGAGCATGTGGCTCTATTAGTATAGGAGATACCTGAAAACATATCACACTTTTCATCATAGTGCTTTTACCAATGCATAAAATGCATGGAGAAGTCATTTCGAATGACTGGTCCTCAGTGTTGTGAGAACGATGACTGGTTAAAATTTTTGGTGGTTTCTTGTTCAGTCCATAGGCCTACATCATGTGGCAAACCGGTGAGCATGTGGCTCTATTAGTATAGGAGATACCTGAAAACATATCACACTTTTCATCATAGTGCTTTTACCAATGCATAAAATGCATGGAGAAGTCATTTCGAATGACTGGTCCTCAGTGTTGTGAGAACGAAGACTGGTTAAAATTTTTGGTGGTTTCTTGTTCAGTCCATAGGCCTACATCATGTGGCAAACCAGTGAGCATGTGGCTCTATTAGTATAGGAGATACCTGAAAACATATCACACTTTTCATCATAGTGCTTTTACCAATGCATAAAATGCATGGAGAAGTCATTTCGAATGACTGGTCCTCAGTGTTGTGAGAACGATGACTGGTTAAAATTTTTGGTGGTTTCTTGTTCAGTCCATAGGCCTACATCATGTGGCAAACCGGTGAGCATGTGGCTCTATTAGTATAGGAGATACCTGAAAACATATCACACTTTTCATCATAGTGCTTTTACCAATGCATAAAATGCATGGAGAAGTCATTTCGAATGACTGGTCCTCAGTGTTGTGAGAACGATGACTGGTTAAAATTTTTGGTGGTTTCTTGTTCAGTCCATAGGCCTACATCATGTGGCAAACCGGTGAGCATGTGGCTCTATTAGTATAGGAGATACCTGAAAACATATCACACTTTTCATCATAGTGCTTTTACCAATGCATAAAATGCATGGAGAAGTCATTTTGAATGACTGGTCCTCAGTGTTGTGAGAACGATGACTGGTTAAAATTTTTGGTGGTTTCTTGTTCAGTCCATAGGCCTACATCATGTGGCAAACCGGTGAGCATGTGGCTCTATTAGTATAGGAGATACCTGAAAACATATCACACTTTTCATCATAGTGCTTTTACCAATGCATAAAATGCATGGAGAAGTCATTTCGAATGACTGGTCCTCAGTGTTGTGAGAACGATGACTGGTTAAAATTTTTGGTGGTTTCTTGTTCAGTCCATAGGCCTACATCATGTGGCAAACCGGTGAGCATGTGGCTCTATTAGTATAGGAGATACCTGAAAACATATCACACTTTTCATCATAGTGCTTTTACCAATGCATAAAATGCATGGAGAAGTCATTTCGAATGACTGGTCCTCAGTGTTGTGAGAACGATGACTGGTTAAAATTTTTGGTGGTTTCTTGTTCAGTCCATAGGCCTACATCATGTGGCAAACCGGTGAGAATGTGGCTCTATTAGTATAGGAGATACCTGAAAACATATCACACTTTTCATCATAGTGCTTTTACCAATGCATAAAATGCATGGAGAAGTCATTTCGAATGACTGGTCCTCAGTGTTGTGAGAACGATGACTGGTTAAAATTTTTGGTGGTTTCTTGTTCAGTCCATAGGCCTACATCATGTGGCAAAACCGGTGAGCATGTGGCTCTATTAGTATAGGAGATACCTGAAAACATATCACACTTTTCATCATAGTGCTTTTACCAATGCATAAAATGCATGGAGAAGTCATTTCGAATGACTGGTCCTCAGTGTTGTGAGAACGATGACTGGTTAAAATTTTTGGTGGTTTCTTGTTCAGTCCATAGGCCTACATCATGTGGCAAACCGGTGAGCATGTGGCTCTATTAGTATAGGAGATACCTGAAAACATATCACACTTTTCATCATAGTGCTTTTACCAATGCATAAAATGCATGGAGAAGTCATTTCGAATGACTGGTCCTCAGTGTTGTGAGAACGATGACTGGTTAAAATTTTTGGTGGTTTCTTGTTCAGTCCATAGGCCTACATCATGTGGCAAACCGGTGAGCATGTGGCTCTATTAGTATAGGAGATACCTGAAAACATATCACACTTTTCATCATAGTGCTTTTACCAATGCATAAAATGCATGGAGAAGTCATTTCGAATGACTGGTCCTCAGTGTTGTGAGAACGAAGACTGGTTAAAATTTTTGGTGGTTTCTTGTTCAGTCCATAGGCCTACATCATGTGGCAAACCGGTGAGCATGTGGCTCTATTAGTATAGGAGATACCTGAAAACATATCACACTTTTCATCATAGTGCTTTTACCAATGCATAAAATGCATGGAGAAGTCATTTTGAATGACTGGTCCTCAGTGTTGTGAGAACGATGACTGGTTAAAATTTTTGGTGGTTTCTTGTTCAGTCCATAGGCCTACATCATGTGGCAAACCGGTGAGCATGTGGCTCTATTAGTATAGGAGATACCTGAAAACATATCACACTTTTCATCATAGTGCTTTTACCAATGCATAAAATGCATGGAGAAGTCATTTCGAATGACTGGTCCTCAGTGTTGTGAGAACGATGACTGGTTAAAATTTTTGGTGGTTTCTTGTTCAGTCCATAGGCCTACATCATGTGGCAAACCGGTGAGCATGTGGCTCTATTAGTATAGGAGATACCTGAAAACATATCACACTTTTCATCATAGTGCTTTTACCAATGCATAAAATGCATGGAGAAGTCATTTCGAATGACTGGTCCTCAGTGTTGTGAGAACGATGACTGGTTAAAATTTTTGGTGGTTTCTTGTTCAGTCCATAGGCCTACATCATGTGGCAAACCGGTGAGCATGTGGCTCTATTAGTATAGGAGATACCTGAAAACATATCACACTTTTCATCAGTGCTTTTACCAATGCATAAAATGCATGGAGAAGTCATTTCGAATGACTGGTCCTCAGTGTTGTGAGAACGATGACTGGTTAAAATTTTTGGTGGTTTCTTGTTCAGTCCATAGGCCTACATCATGTGGCAAACCGGTGAGCATGTGGCTCTATTAGTATAGGAGATACCTGAAAACATATCACACTTTTCATCATAGTGCTTTTACCAATGCATAAAATGCATGGAGAAGTCATTTCGAATGACTGGTCCTCAGTGTTGTGAGTACGATGACTGGTTAAAATTTTTGGTGGTTTCTTGTTCAGTCCATAGGCCTACATCATGTGGCAAACCGGTGAGCATGTGGCTCTATTAGTATAGGAGATACCTGAAAACATATCACACTTTTCATCATAGTGCTTTTACCAATGCATAAAATGCATGGAGAAGTCATTTCGAATGACTGGTCCTCAGTGTTGTGAGAACGATGACTGGTTAAAATTTTTGGTGGTTTCTTGTTCAGTCCATAGGCCTACATCATGTGGCAAACCGGTGAGCATGTGGCTCTATTAGTATAGGAGAAACCTGAAAACATATCACACTTTTCATCATAGTGCTTTTACCAATGCATAAAATGCATGGAGAAGTCATTTCGAATGACTGGTCCTCAGTGTTGTGAGAACGATGACTGGTTAAAATTTTTGGTGGTTTCTTGTTCAGTCCATAGGCCTACATCATGTGGCAAACCGGTGAGCATGTGGCTCTATTAGTATAGGAGAAACCTGAAAACATATCACACTTTTCATCATAGTGCTTTTACCAATGCATAAAATGCATGGAGAAGTCATTTCGAATGACTGGTCCTCATAGTTGTGAGAACGATGACTGGTTAAAATTTTTGGTGGTTTCTTGTTCAGTCCATGGGCCTACATCATGTGGCAAACCGGTGAGCATGTGGCTCTATTAGTATAGGAGATACCTGAAAACATATCACACTTTTCATCATAGTGCTTTTACCAATGCATAAAATGCATGGAGAAGTCATTTCGAATGACTGGTCCTCAGTGTTGTGAGAACGATGACTGGTTAAAATTTTTGGTGGTTTCTTGTTCAGTCCATAGGCCTACATCATGTGGCACACCGGTGAGCATGTGGCTCTATTAGTATAGGAGATACCTGAAAAACATATCACACTTTTCATCATAGTGCTTTTTACCAATGCATAAAATGCATGGAGAAGTCATTTCGAATGACTGGTCCTCAGTGTTGTGAGAACGATGACTGGTTAAAATTTTTGGTGGTTTCTTGTTCAGTCCATAGGCCTACATCATGTGGCAAACCGGTGAGCATGTGGCTCTATTAGTATAGGAGATACCTGAAAACATATCACACTTTTCATCATAGTGCTTTTACCAATGCAGAAAATGCATGGAGAAGTCATTTCGAATGACTGGTCCTCAGTGTTGTGAGAACGATGACTGGTTAAAATTTTTGGTGGTTTCTTGTTCAGTCCATAGGCCTACATCATGTGGCAAACCGGTGAGCATGTGGCTCTATTAGTATAGGAGATACCTGAAAACATATCACACTTTTCATCATAGTGCTTTTACCAATGCATAAAATGCATGGAGAAGTCATTTCGAATGACTGGTCCTCAGTGTTGTGAGAACGATGACTGGTTAAAATTTTTGGTGGTTTCTTGTTCAGTTCCATAGGCCTACATCATGTGGCAAACCGGTGAGCATGTGGCTCTATTAGTATAGGAGATACCTGAAAACATATCACACTTTTCATCATAGTGCTTTTACCAATGCATAAAATGCATGGAGAAGTCATTTCGAATGACTGGTCCTCAGTGTTGTGAGAACGATGACTGGTTAAAATTTTGGTGGTTTCTTGTTCAGTCCATAGGCCTACATCATGTGGCAAACCGGTGAGCATGTGGCTCTATTAGTATAGGAGATACCTGAAAACATATCACTCTTTTCATCATAGTGCTTTTACCAATGCATAAAATGCATGGAGAAGTCATTTCGAATGACTGGTCCTCAGTGTTGTGAGAACGATGACTGGTTAAAATTTTTGGTGGTTTCTTGTTCAGTCCATAGGCCTACATCATGTGGCAAACCGGTGAGCATGTGGCTCTATTAGTATAGGAGATACCTGAAAACATATCACACTTTTCATCATAGTGCTTTTACCAATGCATAAAATGCATGGAGAAGTCATTTCGAATGACTGGTCCTCAGTGTTGTGAGAACGATGACTGGTTAAAATTTTTGGTGGTTTCTTGTTCAGTCCATAGGCCTACATCATGTGGCAAAACCGGTGAGCATGTGGCTCTATTAGTATAGGAGATACCTGAAAACATATCACACTTTTCATCGTGCTTTTACCAATGCATAAAATGCATGGAGAAGTCATTTCGAATGACTGGTCCTCAGTGTTGTGAGAACGATGACTGGTTAAAATTTTTGGTGGTTTCTTGTTCAGTCCATAGGCCTACATCATGTGGCAAACCGGTGAGCATGTGGCTCTATTAGTATAGGAGATACCTGAAAACATATCACACTTTTCATCATAGTGCTTTTACCAATGCATAAAATGCATGGAGAAGTCATTTCGAATGACTGGTCCTCAGTGTTGTGAGTACGATGACTGGTTAAAATTTTTGGTGGTTTCTTGTTCAGTCCATAGGCCTACATCATGTGGCAAACCGGTGAGCATGTGGCTCTATTAGTATAGGAGATACCTGAAAACATATCACACTTTTCATCATAGTGCTTTTACCAATGCATAAAATGCATGGAGAAGTCATTTCAAATGACTGGTCCTCAGTGTTGTGAGAACGATGACTGGTTAAAATTTTTGGTGGTTTCTTGTTCAGTCCATAGGCCTACATCATGTGGCAAACCGGTGAGCATGTGGCTCTATTAGTATAGGAGAAACCTGAAAACATATCACACTTTTCATCATAGTGCTTTTACCAATGCATAAAATGCATGGAGAAGTCATTTCGAATGACTGGTCCTCAGTGTTGTGAGAACGATGACTGGTTAAAATTTTTGGTGGTTTCTTGTTCAGTGCATAGGCCTACATCATGTGGCAAACCGGTGAGCATGTGGCTCTATTAGTATAGGAGAAACCTGAAAACATATCACACTTTTCATCATAGTGCTTTTACCAATGCATAAAATGCATGGAGAAGTCATTTCGAATGACTGGTCCTCATAGTTGTGAGAACGATGACTGGTTAAAATTTTTGGTGGTTTCTTGTTCAGTCCATGGCCTACATCATGTGGCAAACCGGTGAGCATGTGGCTCTATTAGTATAGGAGATACCTGAAAACATATCACACTTTTCATCATAGTGCTTTTACCAATGCATAAAATGCATGGAGAAGTCATTTCGAATGACTGGTCCTCAGTGTTGTGAGAACGATGACTGGTTAAAATTTTTGGTGGTTTCTTGTTCAGTCCATAGGCCTACATCATGTGGCACACACCGGTGAGCATGTGGCTCTATTAGTATAGGAGATACCTGAAAAACATATCACACTTTTCATCATAGTGCTTTTTACCAATGCATAAAATGCATGGAGAAGTCATTTCGAATGACTGGTCCTCAGTGTTGTGAGAACGATGACTGGTTAAAATTTTTTGGTGGTTTCTTGTTCAGTCCATAGGCCTACATCATGTGGCAAACCGGTGAGCATGTGGCTCTATTAGTATAGGAGATACCTGAAAACATATCACACTTTTCATCATAGTGCTTTTACCAATGCATAAAATGCATGGAGAAGTCAATTCGAATGACTGGTCCTCAGTGTTGTGAGAACGATGACTGGTTAAAATTTTTGGTAGGTTTCTTGTTCAGTCCATGGGCCTACATCATGTGGCAAACCGGTGAGCATGTGAGCTCTATTAGTATAGGAGATACCTGAAAACATATCACACTTTTCATCATAGTGCTTTTACCAATGCATAAAATGCATGGAGAAGTCAATTCGAATGACTGGGTCCTCAGTGTTGTGAGAACGATGACTGGTTAAAATTTTTGGTGGTTTCTTGTTCAGTCCATGGGCCTACATCATGTGGCAAACCGGTGAGCATGTGGCTCTATTAGTATAGGAGATACCTGAAAACATATCACACTTTTCATCATAGTGCTTTTACCAATGCATAAAATGCATGGAGAAGTCATTTCGAATGACTGGTCCTCAGTGTTGTGAGAACGATGACTGGTTAAAATTTTTGGTGGTTTCTTGTTCAGTCCATAGGCCTACATCATGTGGCAAACCGGTGAGCATGTGGCTCTATTAGTATAGGAGATACCTGAAAACATATCACACTTTTTCATCATAGTGCTTTTACCAATGCATAAAATGCATGGAGAAGTCATTTCGAATGACTGGTCCTCAGTGTTGTGAGAACGATGACTGGTTAAAATTTTTGGTCGGTTTCTTGTTCAGTCCATAGGCCTACATCATGTGGCAAACCGGTGAGCATGTGGCTCTATTAGTATAGGAGATACCTGAAAACATATCACACTTTTCATCATAGTGCTTTTACCAATGCATAAAATGCATGGAGAAGTCATTTCGAATGACTGGTCCTCAGTGTTGTGAGAACGATGACTGGTTAAAATTTTTGGTGGTTTCTTGTTCAGTCCATAGGCCTACATCATGTGGCAAACCGGTGAGCATGTGGCTCTATTAGTATAGGAGATACCTGAAAACATATCACACTTTTCATCATAGTGCTTTTACCAATGCATAAAATGCATGGAGAAGTCATTTCGAATGACTGGTCCTCAGTGTTGTGAGAACGATGACTGGTTAAAATTTTTGGTGGTTTCTTGTTCAGTCCATAGGCCTACATCATGTGGCAAACCGGTGAGCATGTGGCTCTATTAGTATAGGAGATACCTGAAAACATATCACACTTTTCATCATAGTGCTTTTACCAATGCATAAAATGCATGGAGAAGTCATTTCGAATGATTGGTCCTCAGTGTTGTGAGAACGAATGACTGGTTAAAATTTTTGGTGGTTTCTTGTTCAGTCCATAGGCCTACATCATGTGGCAAACCGGTGAGCATGTGGCTCTATTAGTATAGGAGATACCTGAAAACATATCACACTTTTCATCATAGTGCTTTTACCAATGCATAAAATGCATGGAGAAGTCATTTCGAATGACTGGTCCTCAGTGTTGTGAGAACGATGACTGGTTAAAATTTTTGGTAGGTTTCTTGTTCAGTCCATGGGCCTACATCATGTGGCAAACCGGTGAGCATGTGGCTCTATTAGTATAGGAGATACCTGAAAACATATCACACTTTTCATCATAGTGCTTTTACCAATGCATAAAATGCATGGAGAAGTCATTTCGAATGACTGGTCCTCAGTGTTGTGAGAACGATGACTGGTTAAAATTTTTGGTGGTTTCTTGTTCAGTCCATAGGCCTACATCATGTGGCAAACCGGTGAGCATGTGGCTCTATTAGTATAGGAGATACCTGAAAACATATCACACTTTTCATCATAGTGCTTTTACCAATGCATAAAATGCATGGAGAAGTCATTTCGAATGACTGGTCCTCAGTGTTGTGAGAACGATGACTGGTTAAAATTTTTGGTGGTTTCTTGTTCAGTCCATAGGCCTACATCATGTGGCAAACCGGTGAGCATGTGGCTCTATTAGTATAGGAGATACCTGAAAACATATCACACTTTTCATCATAGTGCTTTTACCAATGCATAAAATGCATGGAGAAGTCATTTCGAATGACTGGTCCTCAGTGTTGTGAGAACGATGACTGGTTAAAATTTTTGGTGGTTTCTTGTTCAGTCCATGGGCCTACATCATGTGGCAAACCGGTGAGCATGTGGCTCTATTAGTATAGGAGATACCTGAAAACATATCACACTTTTCATCATAGTGCTTTTACCAATGCATAAAATGCATGGAGAAGTCATTTCGAATGACTGGTCCTCAGTGTTGTGAGAACGATGACTGGTTAAAATTTTTGGTGGTTTCTTGTTCAGTCCATAGGCCTACATCATGTGGCACACCGGTGAGCATGTGGCTCTATTAGTATAGGAGATACCTGAAAACATATCACACTTTTCATCATAGTGCTTTTTACCAATGCATAAAATGCATGGAGAAGTCATTTCGAATGACTGGTCCTCAGTGTTGTGAGAACGATGACTGGTTAAAATTTTTGGTGGTTTCTTGTTCAGTCCATAGGCCTACATCATGTGGCAAACCGGTGAGCAAGTGGCTCTATTAGTATAGGAGATACCTGAAAACATATCACACTTTTCATCATAGTGCTTTTACCAATGCAGAAAATGCATGGAGAAGTCATTTCGAATGACTGGTCCTCAGTGTTGTGAAAACGATGACTGGTTAAAATTTTTGGTGGTTTCTTGTTCAGTCCATAGGCCTACATCATGTGGCAAACCGGTGAGCATGTGGCTCTATTAGTATAGGAGATACCTGAAAACATATCACACTTTTCATCATAGTGCTTTTACCAATGCATAAAATGCATGGAGAAGTCATTTCGAATGACTGGTCCTCAGTGTTGTGAGAACGATGACTGGTTAAAATTTTTGGTGGTTTCTTGTTCAGTCCATAGGCCTACATCATGTGGCAAACCGGTGAGCATGTGGCTCTATTAGTATAGGAGATACCTGAAAACATATCACACTTTTCATCATAGTGCTTTTACCAATGCATAAAATGCATGGAGAAGTCATTTCGAATGACTGGTCCTCAGTGTTGTGAGAACGATGACTGGTTAAAATTTTTGGTGGTTTCTTGTTCAGTCCATAGGCCTACATCATGTGGCAAACCAGTGAGCATGTGGCTCTATTAGTATAGGAGATACCTGAAAACATATCACACTTTTCATCATAGTGCTTTTACCAATGCATAAAATGCATGGAGAAGTCATTTCGAATGATTGGTCCTCAGTGTTGTGAGAACAATGACTGGTTAAAATTTTTGGTGGTTTCTTGTTCAGTCCATAGGCCTACATCATGTGGCAAACCGGTGAGCATGTGGCTCTATTAGTATAGGAGATACCTGAAAACATATCACACTTTTCATCATAGTGCTTTTACCAATGCATAAAATGCATGGAGAAGTCATTTCGAATGACTGGTCCTCAGTGTTGTGAGAACGATGACTGGTTAAAATTTTTGGTGGTTTCTTGTTCAGTCCATGGGCCTACATCATGTGGCAAACCGGTGAGCATGTGGCTCTATTAGTATAGGAGATACCTGAAAACATATCACACTTTTCATCATAGTGCTTTTACCAATGCATAAAATGCATGGAGAAGTCATTTCGAATGACTGGTCCTCAGTGTTGTGAGAACGATGACTGGTTAAAATTTTTGGTGGTTTCTTGTTCAGTCCATAGGCCTACATCATGTGGCAAACCGGTGAGCATGTGGCTCTATTAGTATAGGAGATACCTGAAAACATATCACACTTTTCATCATAGTGCTTTTACCAATGCATAAAATGCATGGAGAAGTCATTTCGAATGACTGGTCCTCAGTGTTGTGAGAACGATGACTGGTTAAAATTTTTGGTGGTTTCTTGTTCAGTCCATAGGCCTACATCATGTGGCAAACCGGTGAGCATGTGGCTCTATTAGTATAGGAGATACCTGAAAACATATCACACTTTTCATCATAGTGCTTTTACCAATGCATAAAATGCATGGAGAAGTCATTTCGAATGACTGGTCCTCAGTGTTGTGAGAACGATGACTGGTTAAAATTTTTGGTGGTTTCTTGTTCAGTCCATGGGCCTACATCATGTGGCAAACCGGTGAGCATGTGGCTCTATTAGTATAGGCGATACCTGAAAACATATCACACTTTTCATCATAGTGCTTTTACCAATGCATAAAATGCATGGAGAAGTCATTTCGAATGACTGGTCCTCAGTGTTGTGAGAACGATGACTGGTTAAAATTTTTGGTGGTTTCTTGTTCAGTCCATAGGCCTACATCATGTGGCACACCGGTGAGCATGTGGCTCTATTAGTATAGGAGATACCTGAAAACATATCACACTTTTCATCATAGTGCTTTTTACCAATGCATAAAATGCATGGAGAAGTCATTTCGAATGACTGGTCCTCAGTGTTGTGAGAACGATGACTGGTTAAAATTTTTGGTGGTTTCTTGTTCAGTCCATAGGCCTACATCATGTGGCAAACCGGTGAGCAAGTGGCTCTATTAGTATAGGAGATACCTGAAAACATATCACACTTTTCATCATAGTGCTTTTACCAATGCAGAAAATGCATGGAGAAGTCATTTCGAATGACTGGTCCTCAGTGTTGTGAAAACGATGACTGGTTAAAATTTTTGGTGGTTTCTTGTTCAGTCCATAGGCCTACATCATGTGGCAAACCGGTGAGCATGTGGCTCTATTAGTATAGGAGATACCTGAAAACATATCACACTTTTCATCATAGTGCTTTTACCAATGCATAAAATGCATGGAGAAGTCATTTCGAATGACTGGTCCTCAGTGTTGTGAGAACGATGACTGGTTAAAATTTTTGGTGGTTTCTTGTTCAGTCCATAGGCCTACATCATGTGGCAAACCGGTGAGCATGTGGCTCTATTAGTATAGGAGATACCTGAAAACATATCACACTTTTCATCATAGTGCTTTTACCAATGCATAAAATGCATGGAGAAGTCATTTCGAATGACTGGTCCTCAGTGTTGTGAGAACGATGACTGGTTAAAATTTTGGTGGTTTCTTGTTCAGTCCATAGGCCTACATCATGTGGCAAACCGGTGAGCATGTGGCTCTATTAGTATAGGAGATACCTGAAAACATATCACTCTTTTCATCATAGTGCTTTTACCAATGCATAAAATGCATGGAGAAGTCAATTCGAATGACTGGTCCTCAGTGTTGTGAGAACGATGACTGGTTAAAATTTTTGGTGGTTTCTTGTTCAGTCCATGGGCCTACATCATGTGGCAAACCGGTGAGCATGTGACTCTATTAGTATAGGAGATACCTGAAAACATATCACACTTTTCATCATAGTGCTTTTACCAATGCATAAAATGCATGGAGAAGTCATTTCGAATGACTGGTCCTCAGTGTTGTGAGAACGATGACTGGTTAAAATTTTTGGTGGTTTCTTGTTCAGTCCATGGGCCTACATCATGTGGCAAACCGGTGAGAATGTGGCTCTATTAGTATAGGAGATACCTGAAAACATATCACACTTTTCATCATAGTGCTTTTACCAATGCATAAAATGCATGGAGAAGTCATTTCGAATGACTGGTCCTCAGTGTTGTGAGAACGATGACTGGTTAAAATTTTTGGTGGTTTCTTGTTCAGTCCATAGGCCTACATCATGTGGCAAACCGGTGAGCATGTGGCTCTATTAGTATAGGAGATACCTGAAAACATATCACACTTTTCATCATAGTGCTTTTACCAATGCATAAAATGCATGGAGAAGTCATTTCGAATGACTGGTCCTCAGTGTTGTGAGAACGATGACTGGTTAAAATTTTTGGTGGTTTCTTGTTCAGTCCATAGGCCTACATCATGTGGCAAACCGGTGAGCATGTGGCTCTATTAGTATAGGAGATACCTGAAAACATATCACACTTTTCATCATAGTGCTTTTACCAATGCATAAAATGCATGGAGAAGTCATTTCGAATGACTGGTCCTCAGTGTTGTGAGAACGATGACTGGTTAAAATTTTTGGTGGTTTCTTGTTCAGTCCATAGGCCTACATCATGTGGCAAACCGGTGAGCATGTGGCTCTATTAGTATAGGAGATACCTGAAAACATATCACACTTTTCATCATAGTGCTTTTACCAATGCATAAAATGCATGGAGAAGTCATTTCGAATGACTGGTCCTCAGTGTTGTGAGAACGATGACTGGTTAAAATTTTTGGTGGTTTCTTGTTCAGTCCATAGGCCTACATCATGTGGCAAACCGGTGAGCATGTGGCTCTATTAGTATAGGAGATACCTGAAAACATATCACACTTTTCATCATAGTGCTTTTACCAATGCATAAAATGCATGGAGAAGTCATTTCGAATGACTGGTCCTCAGTGTTGTGAGAACGATGACTGGTTAAAATTTTTGGTGGTTTCTTGTTCAGTCCATAGGCCTACATCATGTGGCAAACCGGTGAGCATGTGGCTCTTTTAGTATAGGAGATACCTGAAAACATATCACACTTTTCATCATAGTGCATTTACCAATGCATAAAATGCATGGAGAAGTCATTTCGAATGACTGGTCCTCAGTGTTGTGAGAACGATGACTGGTTAAAATTTTTGGTGGTTTCTTGTTCAGTCCATAGGCCTACATCATGTGGCAAACCGGTGAGCATGTGGCTCTATTAGTATAGGAGATACCTGAAAACATATCACACTTTTCATCATAGTGCTTTTACCAATGCATAAAATGCATGGAGAAGTCATTTCGAATGACTGGTCCTCAGTGTTGTGAGAACGATGACTGGTTAAAATTTTTGGTGGTTTCTTGTTCAGTCCATAGGCCTACATCATGTGGCAAACCGGTGAGCATGTGGCTCTATTAGTATAGGAGATACCTGAAAACATATCACACTTTTCATCATAGTGCTTTTACCAATGCATAAAATGCATGGAGAAGTCATTTCGAATGACTGGTCCTCAGTGTTGTGAGAACGATGACTGGTTAAAATTTTTGGTGGTTTCTTGTTCAGTCCATAGGCCTACATCATGTGGCAAACCGGTGAGCATGTGGCTCTATTAGTATAGGAGATACCTGAAAACATATCACACTTTTCATCATAGTGCTTTTACCAATGCATAAAATGCATGGAGAAGTCATTTCGAATGACTGGTCCTCAGTGTTGTGAGAACGATGACTGGTTAAAATTTTTGGTGGTTTCTTGTTCAGTCCATAGGCCTACATCATGTGGCAAACCGGTGAGCATGTGGCTCTATTAGTATAGGAGATACCTGAAAACATATCACACTTTTCATCATAGTGCTTTTACCAATGCATAAAATGCATGGAGAAGTCATTTCGAATGACTGGTCCTCAGTGTTGTGAGAACGATGACTGGTTAAAATTTTTGGTGGTTTCTTGTTCAGTCCATAGGCCTACATCATGTGGCAAACCGGTGAGCATGTGGCTCTATTAGTATAGGAGATACCTGAAAACATATCACACTTTTCATCATAGTGCTTTTACCAATGCATAAAATGCATGGAGAAGTCATTTCGAATGACTGGTCCTCAGTGTTGTGAGAACGATGACTGGTTAAAATTTTTGGTGGTTTCTTGTTCAGTCCATAGGCCTACATCATGTGGCAAACCGGTGAGCATGTGGCTCTATTAGTATAGGAGATACCTGAAAACATATCACACTTTTCATCATAGTGCTTTTACCAATGCATAAAATGCATGGAGAAGTCATTTCGAATGACTGGTCCTCAGTGTTGTGAGAACGATGACTGGTTAAAATTTTTGGTGGTTTCTTGTTCAGTCCATAGGCCTACATCATGTGGCAAACCGGTGAGCATGTGGCTCTATTAGTATAGGAGATACCTGAAAACATATCACACTTTTCATCATAGTGCTTTTACCAATGCATAAAATGCATGGAGAAGTCATTTTGAATGACTGGTCCTCAGTGTTGTGAGAACGATGACTGGTTAAAATTTTTGGTGGTTTCTTGTTCAGTCCATAGGCCTACATCATGTGGCAAACCGGTGAGCATGTGGCTCTATTAGTATAGGAGATACCTGAAAACATATCACACTTTTCATCATAGTGCTTTTACCAATGCATAAAATGCATGGAGAAGTCATTTCGAATGACTGGTCCTCAGTGTTGTGAGAACGATGACTGGTTAAAATTTTTGGTGGTTTCTTGTTCAGTCCATAGGCCTACATCATGTGGCAAACCGGTGAGCATGTGGCTCTATTAGTATAGGAGATACCTGAAAACATATCACACTTTTCATCATAGTGCTTTTACCAATGTATAAAATGCATGGAGAAGTCATTTCGAATGACTGGTCCTCAGTGTTGTGAGAACGATGACTGGTTAAAATTTTTGGTGGTTTCTTGTTCAGTCCATAGGCCTACATCATGTGGCAAACCGGTGAGCATGTGGCTCTATTAGTATAGGAGATACCTGAAAACATATCACACTTTTCATCATAGTGCTTTTACCAATGCATAAAATGCATGGAGAAGTCATTTCGAATGACTGGTCCTCAGTGTTGTTAGAACGATGACTGGTTAAAATTTTTGGTGGTTTCTTGTTCAGTCCATAGGCCTACATCATGTGGCAAACCGGTGAGCATGTGGCTCTATTAGTATAGGAGATACCTGAAAACATATCACACTTTTCATCATAGTGCTTTTACCAATGCATAAAATGCATGGAGAAGTCAATTCGAATGACTGGTCCTCAGTGTTGTGAGAACGATGACTGGTTAAAATTTTTGGTAGTTTCTTGTTCAGTCCATGGGCCTACATCATGTGGCAAACCGGTGAGCATGTGACTCTATTAGTATAGGAGATACCTGAAAACATATCACACTTTTCATCATAGTGCTTTTACCAATGCATAAAATGCATGGAGAAGTCAATTCGAATGACTGGTCCTCAGTGTTGTGAGAACGATGACTGGTTAAAATTTTTGGTGGTTTCTTGTTCAGTCCATGGGCCTACATCATGTGGCAAACCGGTGAGCATGTGGCTCTATTAGTATAGGAGATACCTGAAAACATATCACACTTTTCATCATAGTGCTTTTACCAATGCATAAAATGCATGGAGAAGTCATTTCGAATGACTGGTCCTCAGTGTTGTGAGAATGATGACTGGTTAAAATTTTTGGTGGTTTCTTGTTCAGTCCATAGGCCTACATCATGTGGCAAACCGGTGAGCATGTGGCTCTATTAGTATAGGAGATACCTGAAAACATATCACACTTTTCATCATAGTGCTTTTACCAATGCATAAAATGCATGGAGAAGTCATGTCGAATGACTGGTCCTCAGTGTTGTGAGAACGATGACTGGTTAAAATTTTTGGTCGTTTCTTGTTCAGTCCATAGGCCTACATCATGTGGCAAACCGGTGAGCATGTGGCTCTATTAGTTTAGGAGATACCTGAAAACATATCACACTTTTCATCATAGTGCTTTTACCAATGCATAAAATGCATGGAGAAGTCATTTCGAATGACTGGTCCTCAGTGTTGTGAGAACGATGACTGGTTAAAATTTTTGGTGGTTTCTTGTTCAGTCCATAGGCCTACATCATGTGGCAAACCGGTGAGCATGTGGCTCTATTAGTATAGGAGATACCTGAAAACATATCACACTTTTCATCATAGTGCTTTTACCAATGCATAAAATGCATGGAGAAGTCATTTCGAATGACTGGTCCTCAGTGTTGTGAGAACGATGACTGGTTAAAATTTTTGGTGGTTTCTTGTTCAGTCCATAGGCCTACATCATGTGGCAAACCAGTGAGCATGTGGCTCTATTAGTATAGGAGATACCTGAAAACATATCACACTTTTCATCATAGTGCTTTTACCAATGCATAAAATGCATGGAGAAGTCATTTCGAATGATTGGTCCTCAGTGTTGTGAGAACAATGACTGGTTAAAATTTTTGGTGGTTTCTTGTTCAGTCCATAGGCCTACATCATGTGGCAAACCGGTGAGCATGTGGCTCTATTAGTATAGGAGATACCTGAAAACATATCACACTTTTCATCATAGTGCTTTTACCAATGCATAAAATGCATGGAGAAGTCATTTCGAATGACTGGTCCTCAGTGTTGTGAGAACGATGACTGGTTAAAATTTTTGGTGGTTTCTTGTTCAGTCCATGGGCCTACATCATGTGGCAAACCGGTGAGCATGTGGCTCTATTAGTATAGGAGATACCTGAAAACATATCACACTTTTCATCATAGTGCTTTTACCAATGCATAAAATGCATGGAGAAGTCATTTCGAATGACTGGTCCTCAGTGTTGTGAGAACGATGACTGGTTAAAATTTTTGGTGGTTTCTTGTTCAGTCCATAGGCCTACATCATGTGGCAAACCGGTGAGCATGTGGCTCTATTAGTATAGGAGATACCTGAAAACATATCACACTTTTCATCATAGTGCTTTTACCAATGCATAAAATGCATGGAGAAGTCATTTCGAATGACTGGTCCTCAGTGTTGTGAGAACGATGACTGGTTAAAATTTTTGGTGGTTTCTTGTTCAGTCCATAGGCCTACATCATGTGGCAAACCGGTGAGCATGTGGCTCTATTAGTATAGGAGATACCTGAAAACATATCACACTTTTCATCATAGTGCTTTTACCAATGCATAAAATGCATGGAGAAGTCATTTCGAATGACTGGTCCTCAGTGTTGTGAGAACGATGACTGGTTAAAATTTTTGGTGGTTTCTTGTTCAGTCCATATGCCTACATCATGTGGCAAACCGGTGAGCATGTGGCTCTATTAGTATAGGAGATACCTGAAAACATATCACACTTTTCATCATAGTGCTTTTACCAATGCATAAAATGCATGGAGAAGTCATTTCGAATGACTGGTCCTCAGTGTTGTGAGAACGATGACTGGTTAAAATTTTTGGTGGTTTCTTGTTCAGTCCATAGGCCTACATCATGTGGCAAACCGGTGAGCATGTGGCTCTATTAGTATAGGAGATACCTGAAAACATATCACACTTTTCATCATAGTGCTTTTACCAATGCATAAAATGCATGGAGAAGTCATTTCGAATGACTGGTCCTCAGTGTTGTTAGAACGATGACTGGTTAAAATTTTTGGTGGTTTCTTGTTCAGTCCATAGGCCTACATCATGTGGCAAACCGGTGAGCATGTGGCTCTATTAGTATAGGAGATACCTGAAAACATATCACACTTTTCATCATAGTGCTTTTACCAATGCATAAAATGCATGGAGAAGTCATTTCGAATGACTGGTCCTCAGTGTTGTTAGAACGATGACTGGTTAAAATTTTTGGTGGTTTCTTGTTCAGTCCATAGGCCTACATCATGTGGCAAACCGGTGAGCATGTGGCTCTATTAGTATAGGAGATACCTGAAAACATATCACACTTTTCATCATAGTGCTTTTACCAATGCATAAAATGCATGGAGAAGTCATTTCAAATGACTGGTCCTCAGTGTTGTGAGAACGATGACTGGTTAAAATTTTTGGTCGTTTCTTGTTCAGTCCATAGGCCTACATCATGTGGCAAACCGGTGAGCATGTGGCTCTATTAGTTTAGGAGATACCTGAAAACATATCACACTTTTCATCATAGTGCTTTTACCAATGCATAAAATGCATGGAGAAGTCATTTCGAATGACTGGTCCTCAGTGTTGTGAGAACGATGACTGTTTAAAATTTTTGGTGGTTTCTTGTTCAGTCCATAGGCCTACATCATGTGGCAAACCGGTGAGCATGTGGCTCTATTAGTATAGGAGATACCTGAAAACATATCACACTTTTCATCATAGTGCTTTTACCAATGCATAAAATGCATGGAGAAGTCATTTCGAATGACTGGTCCTCAGTGTTGTGAGAACGATGACTGGTTAAAATTTTTGGTGGTTTCTTGTTCAGTCCATAGGCCTACATCATGTGGCAAACCAGTGAGCATGTGGCTCTATTAGTATAGGAGATACCTGAAAACATATCACACTTTTCATCATAGTGCTTTTACCAATGCATAAAATGCATGGAGAAGTCATTTCGAATGATTGGTCCTCAGTGTTGTGAGAACAATGACTGGTTAAAATTTTTGGTGGTTCATCGCTGGTTAGAGATTTACCCCTAATTTTTATGGTCATACATATGTGGGTTCTTACAGTTATAGTTACAGAATGTTGATAAATATTAAATATACATTGTTTATTCTTATACTACATAAAATACTTGAGAGTTTTTGATTTTCCTAACTAATAAAATCAATTAGAGGCATTCAGTTTTCTAGGATGCTACAACAGCATTATTCTCCACGGTTTTGTACCAACTAATGATTGTTATATAAATACCTACAAAGGTTGCTATAATGGTGTAAATTATCTACGCTGCGTACGTAGATCATATTTGTCTTCTTACCTTGTTCTTGTTCCTTCCCCTTTACCCTAATGTGGCACCCCCTTTTCCATAGTCCCTTGACCCTCACCTCCTCCCACCCCTTCGTGCCATGTCTCATATTATGTCCTGTTCACATGGTTGAGAAAATTTTCAATAAAAACTATTTGAATGAAAATTTTTGGTGGTTTCTTGTTCAGTCCATAGGCCTACATCATGTGGCAAACCGGTGAGCATGTGGCTCTATTAATATAGGAGATACCTGAAAACATATCACACTTTTCATCATAGTGCTTTTACCAATGCATAAAATGCATGGAGAAGTCATTTCGAATGACTGGTCCTCAGTGTTGTGAGAACGATGACTGGTTAAAATTTTTGGTGGTTTCTTGTTCAGTCCATGGGCCTACATCATGTGGCAAACCGGTGAGCATGTGGCTCTATTAGTATAGGAGATACCTGAAAACATATCACACTTTTCATCATAGTGCTTTTACCAATGCATAAAATGCATGGAGAAGTCATTTCGAATGACTGGTCCTCAGTGTTGTGAGAACGATGACTGGTTAAAATTTTTGGTGGTTTCTTGTTCAGTCCATAGGCCTACATCATGTGGCAAACCGGTGAGCATGTGGCTCTATTAGTATAGGAGATACCTGAAAACATATCACACTTTTCATCATAGTGCTTTTACCAATGCATAAAATGCATGGAGAAGTCATTTCGAATGACTGGTCCTCAGTGTTGTGAGAACGATGACTGGTTAAAATTTTTGGTGGTTTCTTGTTCAGTCCATAGGCCTACATCATGTGGCAAACCGGTGAGCATGTGGCTCTATTAGTATAGGAGATACCTGAAAACATATCACACTTTTCATCATAGTGCTTTTACCAATGCATAAAATGCATGGAGAAGTCATTTCGAATGACTGGTCCTCAGTGTTGTGAGAACGATGACTGGTTAAAATTTTTGGTGGTTTCTTGTTCAGTCCATATGCCTACATCATGTGGCAAACCGGTGAGCATGTGGCTCTATTAGTATAGGAGATACCTGAAAACATATCACACTTTTCATCATAGTGCTTTTACCAATGCATAAAATGCATGGAGAAGTCATTTCGAATGACTGGTAATCAGTGTTGTGAGAACGATGACTGGTTAAAATTTTTGGTGGTTTCTTGTTCAGTCCATAGGCCTACATCATGTGGCAAACCGGTGAGCATGTGGCTCTATTAGTATAGGAGATACCTGAAAACATATCACACTTTTCATCATAGTGCTTTTACCAATGCATAAAATGCATGGAGAAGTCATTTCGAATGACTGGTCCTCAGTGTTGTTAGAACGATGACTGGTTAAAATTTTTGGTGGTTTCTTGTTCAGTCCATAGGCCTACATCATGTGGCAAACCGGTGAGCATGTGGCTCTATTAGTATAGGAGATACCTGAAAACATATCACACTTTTCATCATAGTGCTTTTACCAATGCATAAAATGCATGGAGAAGTCAATTCGAATGACTGGTCCTCAGTGTTGTGAGAACGATGACTGGTTAAAATTTTTGGTGGTTTCTTGTTCAGTCCATGGGCCTACATCATGTGGCAAACCGGTGAGCATGTGACTCTATTAGTATAGGAGATACCTGAAAACATATCACACTTTTCATCATAGTGCTTTTACCAATGCATAAAATGCATGGAGAAGTCATTTCGAATGACTGGTCCTCAGTGTTGTGAGAACGATGACTGGTTAAAATTTTTGGTGGTTTCTTGTTCAGTCCATAGGCCTACATCATGTGGCAAACCGGTGAGCATGTGGCTCTATTAGTATAGGAGATACCTGAAAACATATCACACTTTTCATCATAGTGCTTTTACCAATGCAGAAAATGCATGGAGAAGTCATTTCGAATGACTGGTCCTCAGTGTTGTGAAAACGATGACTGGTTAAAATTTTTGGTGGTTTCTTGTTCAGTCCATAGGCCTACATCATGTGGCAAACCGGTGAGCATGTGGCTCTATTAGTATAGGAGATACCTGAAAACATATCACACTTTTCATCATAGTGCTTTTACCAATGCATAAAATGCATGGAGAAGTCATTTCGAATGACTGGTCCTCAGTGTTGTGAGAACGATGACTGGTTAAAATTTTTGGTGGTTTCTTGTTCAGTCCATAGGCCTACATCATGTGGCAAACCGGTGAGCATGTGGCTCTATTAGTATAGGAGATACCTGAAAACATATCACACTTTTCATCATAGTGCTTTTACCAATGCATAAAATGCATGGAGAAGTCATTTCGAATGACTGGTCCTCAGTGTTGTGAGAACGATGACTGGTTAAAATTTTTGGTGGTTTCTTGTTCAGTCCATAGGCCTACATCATGTGGCAAACCAGTGAGCATGTGGCTCTATTAGTATAGGAGATACCTGAAAACATATCACACTTTTCATCATAGTGCTTTTACCAATGCATAAAATGCATGGAGAAGTCATTTCGAATGATTGGTCCTCAGTGTTGTGAGAACAATGACTGGTTAAAATTTTTGGTGGTTTCTTGTTCAGTCCATAGGCCTACATCATGTGGCAAACCGGTGAGCATGTGGCTCTATTAGTATAGGAGATACCTGAAAACATATCACACTTTTCATCATAGTGCTTTTACCAATGCATAAAATGCATGGAGAAGTCATTTCGAATGACTGGTCCTCAGTGTTGTGAGAACGATGACTGGTTAAAATTTTTGGTGGTTTCTTGTTCAGTCCATGGGCCTACATCATGTGGCAAACCGGTGAGCATGTGGCTCTATTAGTATAGGAGATACCTGAAAACATATCACACTTTTCATCATAGTGCTTTTACCAATGCATAAAATGCATGGAGAAGTCATTTCGAATGACTGGTCCTCAGTGTTGTGAGAACGATGACTG
Source organism: Ranitomeya imitator (assembly GCF_032444005.1). Lineage (NCBI taxonomy): Eukaryota > Metazoa > Chordata > Amphibia > Anura > Dendrobatidae > Ranitomeya > Ranitomeya imitator. Next base: position 54,501 of record NW_027194893.1, read on the forward strand.
GTTAAAATTTTTGGTGGTTTCTTGTTCAGTCCATAGGCCTACATCATGTGGCAAACCGGTGAGCATGTGGCTCTATTAGTATAGGAGATACCTGAAAACATATCACACTTTTCATCATAGTGCTTTTACCAATGCATAAAATGCATGGAGAAGTCATTTCGAATGACTGGTCCTCAGTGTTGTGAGAACGATGACTGGTTAAAATTTTTGGTGGTTTCTTGTTCAGTCCATAGGCCTACATCATGTGGCAAACCGGTGAGCATGTGGCTCTATTAGTATAGGAGATACCTGAAAACATATCACACTTTTCATCATAGTGCTTTTACCAATGCATAAAATGCATGGAGAAGTCATTTCGAATGACTGGTCCTCAGTGTTGTGAGAACGATGACTGGTTAAAATTTTTGGTGGTTTCTTGTTCAGTCCATGGGCCTACATCATGTGGCAAACCGGTGAGCATGTGGCTCTATTAGTATAGGAGATACCTGAAAACATATCACACTTTTCATCATAGTGCTTTTACCAATGCATAAAATGCATGGAGAAGTCATTTCGAATGACTGGTCCTCAGTGTTGTGAGAACGATGACTGGTTAAAATTTTTGGTGGTTTCTTGTTCAGTCCATAGGCCTACATCATGTGGCACACCGGTGAGCATGTGGCTCTATTAGTATAGGAGATACCTGAAAACATATCACACTTTTCATCATAGTGCTTTTTACCAATGCATAAAATGCATGGAGAAGTCATTTCGAATGACTGGTCCTCAGTGTTGTGAGAACGATGACTGGTTAAAATTTTTGGTGGTTTCTTGTTCAGTCCATAGGCCTACATCATGTGGCAAACCGGTGAGCAAGTGGCTCTATTAGTATAGGAGATACCTGAAAACATATCACACTTTTCATCATAGTGCTTTTACCAATGCAGAAAATGCATGGAGAAGTCATTTCGAATGACTGGTCCTCAGTGTTGTGAAAACGATGACTGGTTAAAATTTTTGGTGGTTTCTTGTTCAGTCCATAGGCCTACATCATGTGGCAAACCGGTGAGCATGTGGCTCTATTAGTATAGGAGATACCTGAAAACATATCACACTTTTCATCATAGTGCTTTTACCAATGCATAAAATGCATGGAGAAGTCATTTCGAATGACTGGTCCTCAGTGTTGTGAGAACGATGACTGGTTAAAATTTTTGGTGGTTTCTTGTTCAGTCCATAGGCCTACATCATGTGGCAAACCGGTGAGCATGTGGCTCTATTAGTATAGGAGATACCTGAAAACATATCACACTTTTCATCATAGTGCTTTTACCAATGCATAAAATGCATGGAGAAGTCATTTCGAATGACTGGTCCTCAGTGTTGTGAGAACGATGACTGGTTAAAATTTTGGTGGTTTCTTGTTCAGTCCATAGGCCTACATCATGTGGCAAACCGGTGAGCATGTGGCTCTATTAGTATAGGAGATACCTGAAAACATATCACTCTTTTCATCATAGTGCTTTTACCAATGCATAAAATGCATGGAGAAGTCAATTCGAATGACTGGTCCTCAGTGTTGTGAGAACGATGACTGGTTAAAATTTTTGGTGGTTTCTTGTTCAGTCCATGGGCCTACATCATGTGGCAAACCGGTGAGCATGTGACTCTATTAGTATAGGAGATACCTGAAAACATATCACACTTTTCATCATAGTGCTTTTACCAATGCATAAAATGCATGGAGAAGTCATTTCGAATGACTGGTCCTCAGTGTTGTGAGAACGATGACTGGTTAAAATTTTTGGTGGTTTCTTGTTCAGTCCATGGGCCTACATCATGTGGCAAACCGGTGAGAATGTGGCTCTATTAGTATAGGAGATACCTGAAAACATATCACACTTTTCATCATAGTGCTTTTACCAATGCATAAAATGCATGGAGAAGTCATTTCGAATGACTGGTCCTCAGTGTTGTGAGAACGATGACTGGTTAAAATTTTTGGTGGTTTCTTGTTCAGTCCATAGGCCTACATCATGTGGCAAACCGGTGAGCATGTGGCTCTATTAGTATAGGAGATACCTGAAAACATATCACACTTTTCATCATAGTGCTTTTACCAATGCATAAAATGCATGGAGAAGTCATTTCGAATGACTGGTCCTCAGTGTTGTGAGAACGATGACTGGTTAAAATTTTTGGTGGTTTCTTGTTCAGTCCATAGGCCTACATCATGTGGCAAACCGGTGAGCATGTGGCTCTATTAGTATAGGAGATACCTGAAAACATATCACACTTTTCATCATAGTGCTTTTACCAATGCATAAAATGCATGGAGAAGTCATTTCGAATGACTGGTCCTCAGTGTTGTGAGAACGATGACTGGTTAAAATTTTTGGTGGTTTCTTGTTCAGTCCATAGGCCTACATCATGTGGCAAACCGGTGAGCATGTGGCTCTATTAGTATAGGAGATACCTGAAAACATATCACACTTTTCATCATAGTGCTTTTACCAATGCATAAAATGCATGGAGAAGTCATTTCGAATGACTGGTCCTCAGTGTTGTGAGAACGATGACTGGTTAAAATTTTTGGTGGTTTCTTGTTCAGTCCATAGGCCTACATCATGTGGCAAACCGGTGAGCATGTGGCTCTATTAGTATAGGAGATACCTGAAAACATATCACACTTTTCATCATAGTGCTTTTACCAATGCATAAAATGCATGGAGAAGTCATTTTGAATGACTGGTCCTCAGTGTTGTGAGAACGATGACTGGTTAAAATTTTTGGTGGTTTCTTGTTCAGTCCATAGGCCTACATCATGTGGCAAACCGGTGAGCATGTGGCTCTTTTAGTATAGGAGATACCTGAAAACATATCACACTTTTCATCATAGTGCATTTACCAATGCATAAAATGCATGGAGAAGTCATTTCGAATGACTGGTCCTCAGTGTTGTGAGAACGATGACTGGTTAAAATTTTTGGTGGTTTCTTGTTCAGTCCATAGGCCTACATCATGTGGCAAACCGGTGAGCATGTGGCTCTATTAGTATAGGAGATACCTGAAAACATATCACACTTTTCATCATAGTGCTTTTACCAATGCATAAAATGCATGGAGAAGTCATTTCGAATGACTGGTCCTCAGTGTTGTGAGAACGATGACTGGTTAAAATTTTTGGTGGTTTCTTGTTCAGTCCATAGGCCTACATCATGTGGCAAACCGGTGAGCATGTGGCTCTATTAGTATAGGAGATACCTGAAAACATATCACACTTTTCATCATAGTGCTTTTACCAATGCATAAAATGCATGGAGAAGTCATTTCGAATGACTGGTCCTCAGTGTTGTGAGAACGATGACTGGTTAAAATTTTTGGTGGTTTCTTGTTCAGTCCATAGGCCTACATCATGTGGCAAACCGGTGAGCATGTGGCTCTATTAGTATAGGAGATACCTGAAAACATATCACACTTTTCATCATAGTGCTTTTACCAATGCATAAAATGCATGGAGAAGTCATTTCGAATGACTGGTCCTCAGTGTTGTGAGAACGATGACTGGTTAAAATTTTTGGTGGTTTCTTGTTCAGTCCATAGGCCTACATCATGTGGCAAACCGGTGAGCATGTGGCTCTATTAGTATAGGAGATACCTGAAAACATATCACACTTTTCATCATAGTGCTTTTACCAATGCATAAAATGCATGGAGAAGTCATTTCGAATGACTGGTCCTCAGTGTTGTGAGAACGATGACTGGTTAAAATTTTTGGTGGTTTCTTGTTCAGTCCATAGGCCTACATCATGTGGCAAACCGGTGAGCATGTGGCTCTATTAGTATAGGAGATACCTGAAAACATATCACACTTTTCATCATAGTGCTTTTACCAATGCATAAAATGCATGGAGAAGTCATTTCGAATGACTGGTCCTCAGTGTTGTGAGAACGATGACTGGTTAAAATTTTTGGTGGTTTCTTGTTCAGTCCATAGGCCTACATCATGTGGCAAACCGGTGAGCATGTGGCTCTATTAGTATAGGAGATACCTGAAAACATATCACACTTTTCATCATAGTGCTTTTACCAATGCATAAAATGCATGGAGAAGTCATTTCGAATGACTGGTCCTCAGTGTTGTGAGAACGATGACTGGTTAAAATTTTTGGTGGTTTCTTGTTCAGTCCATAGGCCTACATCATGTGGCAAACCGGTGAGCATGTGGCTCTATTAGTATAGGAGATACCTGAAAACATATCACACTTTTCATCATAGTGCTTTTACCAATGCATAAAATGCATGGAGAAGTCATTTTGAATGACTGGTCCTCAGTGTTGTGAGAACGATGACTGGTTAAAATTTTTGGTGGTTTCTTGTTCAGTCCATAGGCCTACATCATGTGGCAAACCGGTGAGCATGTGGCTCTATTAGTATAGGAGATACCTGAAAACATATCACACTTTTCATCATAGTGCTTTTACCAATGCATAAAATGCATGGAGAAGTCATTTCGAATGACTGGTCCTCAGTGTTGTGAGAACGATGACTGGTTAAAATTTTTGGTGGTTTCTTGTTCAGTCCATAGGCCTACATCATGTGGCAAACCGGTGAGCATGTGGCTCTATTAGTATAGGAGATACCTGAAAACATATCACACTTTTCATCATAGTGCTTTTACCAATGTATAAAATGCATGGAGAAGTCATTTCGAATGACTGGTCCTCAGTGTTGTGAGAACGATGACTGGTTAAAATTTTTGGTGGTTTCTTGTTCAGTCCATAGGCCTACATCATGTGGCAAACCGGTGAGCATGTGGCTCTATTAGTATAGGAGATACCTGAAAACATATCACACTTTTCATCATAGTGCTTTTACCAATGCATAAAATGCATGGAGAAGTCATTTCGAATGACTGGTCCTCAGTGTTGTTAGAACGATGACTGGTTAAAATTTTTGGTGGTTTCTTGTTCAGTCCATAGGCCTACATCATGTGGCAAACCGGTGAGCATGTGGCTCTATTAGTATAGGAGATACCTGAAAACATATCACACTTTTCATCATAGTGCTTTTACCAATGCATAAAATGCATGGAGAAGTCAATTCGAATGACTGGTCCTCAGTGTTGTGAGAACGATGACTGGTTAAAATTTTTGGTAGTTTCTTGTTCAGTCCATGGGCCTACATCATGTGGCAAACCGGTGAGCATGTGACTCTATTAGTATAGGAGATACCTGAAAACATATCACACTTTTCATCATAGTGCTTTTACCAATGCATAAAATGCATGGAGAAGTCAATTCGAATGACTGGTCCTCAGTGTTGTGAGAACGATGACTGGTTAAAATTTTTGGTGGTTTCTTGTTCAGTCCATGGGCCTACATCATGTGGCAAACCGGTGAGCATGTGGCTCTATTAGTATAGGAGATACCTGAAAACATATCACACTTTTCATCATAGTGCTTTTACCAATGCATAAAATGCATGGAGAAGTCATTTCGAATGACTGGTCCTCAGTGTTGTGAGAATGATGACTGGTTAAAATTTTTGGTGGTTTCTTGTTCAGTCCATAGGCCTACATCATGTGGCAAACCGGTGAGCATGTGGCTCTATTAGTATAGGAGATACCTGAAAACATATCACACTTTTCATCATAGTGCTTTTACCAATGCATAAAATGCATGGAGAAGTCATTTCGAATGACTGGTCCTCAGTGTTGTGAGAACGATGACTGGTTAAAATTTTTGGTCGTTTCTTGTTCAGTCCATAGGCCTACATCATGTGGCAAACCGGTGAGCATGTGGCTCTATTAGTTTAGGAGATACCTGAAAACATATCACACTTTTCATCATAGTGCTTTTACCAATGCATAAAATGCATGGAGAAGTCATTTCGAATGACTGGTCCTCAGTGTTGTGAGAACGATGACTGGTTAAAATTTTTGGTGGTTTCTTGTTCAGTCCATAGGCCTACATCATGTGGCAAACCGGTGAGCATGTGGCTCTATTAGTATAGGAGATACCTGAAAACATATCACACTTTTCATCATAGTGCTTTTACCAATGCATAAAATGCATGGAGAAGTCATTTCGAATGACTGGTCCTCAGTGTTGTGAGAACGATGACTGGTTAAAATTTTTGGTGGTTTCTTGTTCAGTCCATAGGCCTACATCATGTGGCAAACCAGTGAGCATGTGGCTCTATTAGTATAGGAGATACCTGAAAACATATCACACTTTTCATCATAGTGCTTTTACCAATGCATAAAATGCATGGAGAAGTCATTTCGAATGATTGGTCCTCAGTGTTGTGAGAACAATGACTGGTTAAAATTTTTGGTGGTTTCTTGTTCAGTCCATAGGCCTACATCATGTGGCAAACCGGTGAGCATGTGGCTCTATTAGTATAGGAGATACCTGAAAACATATCACACTTTTCATCATAGTGCTTTTACCAATGCATAAAATGCATGGAGAAGTCATTTCGAATGACTGGTCCTCAGTGTTGTGAGAACGATGACTGGTTAAAATTTTTGGTGGTTTCTTGTTCAGTCCATGGGCCTACATCATGTGGCAAACCGGTGAGCATGTGGCTCTATTAGTATAGGAGATACCTGAAAACATATCACACTTTTCATCATAGTGCTTTTACCAATGCATAAAATGCATGGAGAAGTCATTTCGAATGACTGGTCCTCAGTGTTGTGAGAACGATGACTGGTTAAAATTTTTGGTGGTTTCTTGTTCAGTCCATAGGCCTACATCATGTGGCAAACCGGTGAGCATGTGGCTCTATTAGTATAGGAGATACCTGAAAACATATCACACTTTTCATCATAGTGCTTTTACCAATGCATAAAATGCATGGAGAAGTCATTTCGAATGACTGGTCCTCAGTGTTGTGAGAACGATGACTGGTTAAAATTTTTGGTGGTTTCTTGTTCAGTCCATAGGCCTACATCATGTGGCAAACCGGTGAGCATGTGGCTCTATTAGTATAGGAGATACCTGAAAACATATCACACTTTTCATCATAGTGCTTTTACCAATGCATAAAATGCATGGAGAAGTCATTTCGAATGACTGGTCCTCAGTGTTGTGAGAACGATGACTGGTTAAAATTTTTGGTGGTTTCTTGTTCAGTCCATATGCCTACATCATGTGGCAAACCGGTGAGCATGTGGCTCTATTAGTATAGGAGATACCTGAAAACATATCACACTTTTCATCATAGTGCTTTTACCAATGCATAAAATGCATGGAGAAGTCATTTCGAATGACTGGTCCTCAGTGTTGTGAGAACGATGACTGGTTAAAATTTTTGGTGGTTTCTTGTTCAGTCCATAGGCCTACATCATGTGGCAAACCGGTGAGCATGTGGCTCTATTAGTATAGGAGATACCTGAAAACATATCACACTTTTCATCATAGTGCTTTTACCAATGCATAAAATGCATGGAGAAGTCATTTCGAATGACTGGTCCTCAGTGTTGTTAGAACGATGACTGGTTAAAATTTTTGGTGGTTTCTTGTTCAGTCCATAGGCCTACATCATGTGGCAAACCGGTGAGCATGTGGCTCTATTAGTATAGGAGATACCTGAAAACATATCACACTTTTCATCATAGTGCTTTTACCAATGCATAAAATGCATGGAGAAGTCATTTCGAATGACTGGTCCTCAGTGTTGTTAGAACGATGACTGGTTAAAATTTTTGGTGGTTTCTTGTTCAGTCCATAGGCCTACATCATGTGGCAAACCGGTGAGCATGTGGCTCTATTAGTATAGGAGATACCTGAAAACATATCACACTTTTCATCATAGTGCTTTTACCAATGCATAAAATGCATGGAGAAGTCATTTCAAATGACTGGTCCTCAGTGTTGTGAGAACGATGACTGGTTAAAATTTTTGGTCGTTTCTTGTTCAGTCCATAGGCCTACATCATGTGGCAAACCGGTGAGCATGTGGCTCTATTAGTTTAGGAGATACCTGAAAACATATCACACTTTTCATCATAGTGCTTTTACCAATGCATAAAATGCATGGAGAAGTCATTTCGAATGACTGGTCCTCAGTGTTGTGAGAACGATGACTGTTTAAAATTTTTGGTGGTTTCTTGTTCAGTCCATAGGCCTACATCATGTGGCAAACCGGTGAGCATGTGGCTCTATTAGTATAGGAGATACCTGAAAACATATCACACTTTTCATCATAGTGCTTTTACCAATGCATAAAATGCATGGAGAAGTCATTTCGAATGACTGGTCCTCAGTGTTGTGAGAACGATGACTGGTTAAAATTTTTGGTGGTTTCTTGTTCAGTCCATAGGCCTACATCATGTGGCAAACCAGTGAGCATGTGGCTCTATTAGTATAGGAGATACCTGAAAACATATCACACTTTTCATCATAGTGCTTTTACCAATGCATAAAATGCATGGAGAAGTCATTTCGAATGATTGGTCCTCAGTGTTGTGAGAACAATGACTGGTTAAAATTTTTGGTGGTTTCTTGTTCAGTCCATAGGCCTACATCATGTGGCAAACCGGTGAGCATGTGGCTCTATTAATATAGGAGATACCTGAAAACATATCACACTTTTCATCATAGTGCTTTTACCAATGCATAAAATGCATGGAGAAGTCATTTCGAATGACTGGTCCTCAGTGTTGTGAGAACGATGACTGGTTAAAATTTTTGGTGGTTTCTTGTTCAGTCCATGGGCCTACATCATGTGGCAAACCGGTGAGCATGTGGCTCTATTAGTATAGGAGATACCTGAAAACATATCACACTTTTCATCATAGTGCTTTTACCAATGCATAAAATGCATGGAGAAGTCATTTCGAATGACTGGTCCTCAGTGTTGTGAGAACGATGACTGGTTAAAATTTTTGGTGGTTTCTTGTTCAGTCCATAGGCCTACATCATGTGGCAAACCGGTGAGCATGTGGCTCTATTAGTATAGGAGATACCTGAAAACATATCACACTTTTCATCATAGTGCTTTTACCAATGCATAAAATGCATGGAGAAGTCATTTCGAATGACTGGTCCTCAGTGTTGTGAGAACGATGACTGGTTAAAATTTTTGGTGGTTTCTTGTTCAGTCCATAGGCCTACATCATGTGGCAAACCGGTGAGCATGTGGCTCTATTAGTATAGGAGATACCTGAAAACATATCACACTTTTCATCATAGTGCTTTTACCAATGCATAAAATGCATGGAGAAGTCATTTCGAATGACTGGTCCTCAGTGTTGTGAGAACGATGACTGGTTAAAATTTTTGGTGGTTTCTTGTTCAGTCCATATGCCTACATCATGTGGCAAACCGGTGAGCATGTGGCTCTATTAGTATAGGAGATACCTGAAAACATATCACACTTTTCATCATAGTGCTTTTACCAATGCATAAAATGCATGGAGAAGTCATTTCGAATGACTGGTCCTCAGTGTTGTTAGAACGATGACTGGTTAAAATTTTTGGTGGTTTCTTGTTCAGTCCATAGGCCTACATCATGTGGCAAACCGGTGAGCATGTGGCTCTATTAGTATAGGAGATACCTGAAAACATATCACACTTTTCATCATAGTGCTTTTACCAATGCATAAAATGCATGGAGAAGTCAATTCGAATGACTGGTCCTCAGTGTTGTGAGAACGATGACTGGTTAAAATTTTTGGTGGTTTCTTGTTCAGTCCATGGGCCTACATCATGTGGCAAACCGGTGAGCATGTGACTCTATTAGTATAGGAGATACCTGAAAACATATCACACTTTTCATCATAGTGCTTTTACCAATGCATAAAATGCATGGAGAAGTCATTTCGAATGACTGGTCCTCAGTGTTGTGAGAACGATGACTGGTTAAAATTTTTGGTGGTTTCTTGTTCAGTCCATAGGCCTACATCATGTGGCAAACCGGTGAGCATGTGGCTCTATTAGTATAGGAGATACCTGAAAACATATCACACTTTTCATCATAGTGCTTTTACCAATGCAGAAAATGCATGGAGAAGTCATTTCGAATGACTGGTCCTCAGTGTTGTGAAAACGATGACTGGTTAAAATTTTTGGTGGTTTCTTGTTCAGTCCATAGGCCTACATCATGTGGCAAACCGGTGAGCATGTGGCTCTATTAGTATAGGAGATACCTGAAAACATATCACACTTTTCATCATAGTGCTTTTACCAATGCATAAAATGCATGGAGAAGTCATTTCGAATGACTGGTCCTCAGTGTTGTGAGAACGATGACTGGTTAAAATTTTTGGTGGTTTCTTGTTCAGTCCATAGGCCTACATCATGTGGCAAACCGGTGAGCATGTGGCTCTATTAGTATAGGAGATACCTGAAAACATATCACACTTTTCATCATAGTGCTTTTACCAATGCATAAAATGCATGGAGAAGTCATTTCGAATGACTGGTCCTCAGTGTTGTGAGAACGATGACTGGTTAAAATTTTTGGTGGTTTCTTGTTCAGTCCATAGGCCTACATCATGTGGCAAACCAGTGAGCATGTGGCTCTATTAGTATAGGAGATACCTGAAAACATATCACACTTTTCATCATAGTGCTTTTACCAATGCATAAAATGCATGGAGAAGTCATTTCGAATGATTGGTCCTCAGTGTTGTGAGAACAATGACTGGTTAAAATTTTTGGTGGTTTCTTGTTCAGTCCATAGGCCTACATCATGTGGCAAACCGGTGAGCATGTGGCTCTATTAGTATAGGAGATACCTGAAAACATATCACACTTTTCATCATAGTGCTTTTACCAATGCATAAAATGCATGGAGAAGTCATTTCGAATGACTGGTCCTCAGTGTTGTGAGAACGATGACTGGTTAAAATTTTTGGTGGTTTCTTGTTCAGTCCATGGGCCTACATCATGTGGCAAACCGGTGAGCATGTGGCTCTATTAGTATAGGAGATACCTGAAAACATATCACACTTTTCATCATAGTGCTTTTACCAATGCATAAAATGCATGGAGAAGTCATTTCGAATGACTGGTCCTCAGTGTTGTGAGAACGATGACTGGTTAAAATTTTTGGTGGTTTCTTGTTCAGTCCATAGGCCTACATCATGTGGCAAACCGGTGAGCATGTGGCTCTATTAGTATAGGAGATACCTGAAAACATATCACACTTTTCATCATAGTGCTTTTACCAATGCATAAAATGCATGGAGAAGTCATTTCGAATGACTGGTCCTCAGTGTTGTGAGAACGATGACTGGTTAAAATTTTTGGTGGTTTCTTGTTCAGTCCATAGGCCTACATCATGTGGCAAACCGGTGAGCATGTGGCTCTATTAGTATAGGAGATACCTGAAAACATATCACACTTTTCATCATAGTGCTTTTACCAATGCATAAAATGCATGGAGAAGTCATTTCGAATGACTGGTCCTCAGTGTTGTGAGAACGATGACTGGTTAAAATTTTTGGTGGTTTCTTGTTCAGTCCATGGGCCTACATCATGTGGCAAACCGGTGAGCATGTGGCTCTATTAGTATAGGAGATACCTGAAAACATATCACACTTTTCATCATAGTGCTTTTACCAATGCATAAAATGCATGGAGAAGTCATTTCGAATGACTGGTCCTCAGTGTTGTGAGAACGATGACTGGTTAAAATTTTTGGTGGTTTCTTGTTCAGTCCATAGGCCTACATCATGTGGCACACCGGTGAGCATGTGGCTCTATTAGTATAGGAGATACCTGAAAACATATCACACTTTTCATCATAGTGCTTTTTACCAATGCATAAAATGCATGGAGAAGTCATTTCGAATGACTGGTCCTCAGTGTTGTGAGAACGATGACTGGTTAAAATTTTTGGTGGTTTCTTGTTCAGTCCATAGGCCTACATCATGTGGCAAACCGGTGAGCAAGTGGCTCTATTAGTATAGGAGATACCTGAAAACATATCACACTTTTCATCATAGTGCTTTTACCAATGCAGAAAATGCATGGAGAAGTCATTTCGAATGACTGGTCCTCAGTGTTGTGAAAACGATGACTGGTTAAAATTTTTGGTGGTTTCTTGTTCAGTCCATAGGCCTACATCATGTGGCAAACCGGTGAGCATGTGGCTCTATTAGTATAGGAGATACCTGAAAACATATCACACTTTTCATCATAGTGCTTTTACCAATGCATAAAATGCATGGAGAAGTCATTTCGAATGACTGGTCCTCAGTGTTGTGAGAACGATGACTGGTTAAAATTTTTGGTGGTTTCTTGTTCAGTCCATAGGCCTACATCATGTGGCAAACCGGTGAGCATGTGGCTCTATTAGTATAGGAGATACCTGAAAACATATCACACTTTTCATCATAGTGCTTTTACCAATGCATAAAATGCATGGAGAAGTCATTTCGAATGACTGGTCCTCAGTGTTGTGAGAACGATGACTGGTTAAAATTTTGGTGGTTTCTTGTTCAGTCCATAGGCCTACATCATGTGGCAAACCGGTGAGCATGTGGCTCTATTAGTATAGGAGATACCTGAAAACATATCACTCTTTTCATCATAGTGCTTTTACCAATGCATAAAATGCATGGAGAAGTCAATTCGAATGACTGGTCCTCAGTGTTGTGAGAACGATGACTGGTTAAAATTTTTGGTGGTTTCTTGTTCAGTCCATGGGCCTACATCATGTGGCAAACCGGTGAGCATGTGACTCTATTAGTATAGGAGATACCTGAAAACATATCACACTTTTCATCATAGTGCTTTTACCAATGCATAAAATGCATGGAGAAGTCATTTCGAATGACTGGTCCTCAGTGTTGTGAGAACGATGACTGGTTAAAATTTTTGGTGGTTTCTTGTTCAGTCCATGGGCCTACATCATGTGGCAAACCGGTGAGAATGTGGCTCTATTAGTATAGGAGATACCTGAAAACATATCACACTTTTCATCATAGTGCTTTTACCAATGCATAAAATGCATGGAGAAGTCATTTCGAATGACTGGTCCTCAGTGTTGTGAGAACGATGACTGGTTAAAATTTTTGGTGGTTTCTTGTTCAGTCCATAGGCCTACATCATGTGGCAAACCGGTGAGCATGTGGCTCTATTAGTATAGGAGATACCTGAAAACATATCACACTTTTCATCATAGTGCTTTTACCAATGCATAAAATGCATGGAGAAGTCATTTCGAATGACTGGTCCTCAGTGTTGTGAGAACGATGACTGGTTAAAATTTTTGGTGGTTTCTTGTTCAGTCCATAGGCCTACATCATGTGGCAAACCGGTGAGCATGTGGCTCTATTAGTATAGGAGATACCTGAAAACATATCACACTTTTCATCATAGTGCTTTTACCAATGCATAAAATGCATGGAGAAGTCATTTCGAATGACTGGTCCTCAGTGTTGTGAGAACGATGACTGGTTAAAATTTTTGGTGGTTTCTTGTTCAGTCCATAGGCCTACATCATGTGGCAAACCGGTGAGCATGTGGCTCTATTAGTATAGGAGATACCTGAAAACATATCACACTTTTCATCATAGTGCTTTTACCAATGCATAAAATGCATGGAGAAGTCATTTCGAATGACTGGTCCTCAGTGTTGTGAGAACGATGACTGGTTAAAATTTTTGGTGGTTTCTTGTTCAGTCCATAGGCCTACATCATGTGGCAAACCGGTGAGCATGTGGCTCTATTAGTATAGGAGATACCTGAAAACATATCACACTTTTCATCATAGTGCTTTTACCAATGCATAAAATGCATGGAGAAGTCATTTTGAATGACTGGTCCTCAGTGTTGTGAGAACGATGACTGGTTAAAATTTTTGGTGGTTTCTTGTTCAGTCCATAGGCCTACATCATGTGGCAAACCGGTGAGCATGTGGCTCTTTTAGTATAGGAGATACCTGAAAACATATCACACTTTTCATCATAGTGCATTTACCAATGCATAAAATGCATGGAGAAGTCATTTCGAATGACTGGTCCTCAGTGTTGTGAGAACGATGACTGGTTAAAATTTTTGGTGGTTTCTTGTTCAGTCCATAGGCCTACATCATGTGGCAAACCGGTGAGCATGTGGCTCTATTAGTATAGGAGATACCTGAAAACATATCACACTTTTCATCATAGTGCTTTTACCAATGCATAAAATGCATGGAGAAGTCATTTCGAATGACTGGTCCTCAGTGTTGTGAGAACGATGACTGGTTAAAATTTTTGGTGGTTTCTTGTTCAGTCCATAGGCCTACATCATGTGGCAAACCGGTGAGCATGTGGCTCTATTAGTATAGGAGATACCTGAAAACATATCACACTTTTCATCATAGTGCTTTTACCAATGCATAAAATGCATGGAGAAGTCATTTCGAATGACTGGTCCTCAGTGTTGTGAGAACGATGACTGGTTAAAATTTTTGGTGGTTTCTTGTTCAGTCCATAGGCCTACATCATGTGGCAAACCGGTGAGCATGTGGCTCTATTAGTATAGGAGATACCTGAAAACATATCACACTTTTCATCATAGTGCTTTTACCAATGCATAAAATGCATGGAGAAGTCATTTCGAATGACTGGTCCTCAGTGTTGTGAGAACGATGACTGGTTAAAATTTTTGGTGGTTTCTTGTTCAGTCCATAGGCCTACATCATGTGGCAAACCGGTGAGCATGTGGCTCTATTAGTATAGGAGATACCTGAAAACATATCACACTTTTCATCATAGTGCTTTTACCAATGCATAAAATGCATGGAGAAGTCATTTCGAATGACTGGTCCTCAGTGTTGTGAGAACGATGACTGGTTAAAATTTTTGGTGGTTTCTTGTTCAGTCCATAGGCCTACATCATGTGGCAAACCGGTGAGCATGTGGCTCTATTAGTATAGGAGATACCTGAAAACATATCACACTTTTCATCATAGTGCTTTTACCAATGCATAAAATGCATGGAGAAGTCATTTCGAATGACTGGTCCTCAGTGTTGTGAGAACGATGACTGGTTAAAATTTTTGGTGGTTTCTTGTTCAGTCCATAGGCCTACATCATGTGGCAAACCGGTGAGCATGTGGCTCTATTAGTATAGGAGATACCTGAAAACATATCACACTTTTCATCATAGTGCTTTTACCAATGCATAAAATGCATGGAGAAGTCATTTCGAATGACTGGTCCTCAGTGTTGTGAGAACGATGACTGGTTAAAATTTTTGGTGGTTTCTTGTTCAGTCCATAGGCCTACATCATGTGGCAAACCGGTGAGCATGTGGCTCTATTAGTATAGGAGATACCTGAAAACATATCACACTTTTCATCATAGTGCTTTTACCAATGCATAAAATGCATGGAGAAGTCATTTTGAATGACTGGTCCTCAGTGTTGTGAGAACGATGACTGGTTAAAATTTTTGGTGGTTTCTTGTTCAGTCCATAGGCCTACATCATGTGGCAAACCGGTGAGCATGTGGCTCTATTAGTATAGGAGATACCTGAAAACATATCACACTTTTCATCATAGTGCTTTTACCAATGCATAAAATGCATGGAGAAGTCATTTCGAATGACTGGTCCTCAGTGTTGTGAGAACGATGACTGGTTAAAATTTTTGGTGGTTTCTTGTTCAGTCCATAGGCCTACATCATGTGGCAAACCGGTGAGCATGTGGCTCTATTAGTATAGGAGATACCTGAAAACATATCACACTTTTCATCATAGTGCTTTTACCAATGTATAAAATGCATGGAGAAGTCATTTCGAATGACTGGTCCTCAGTGTTGTGAGAACGATGACTGGTTAAAATTTTTGGTGGTTTCTTGTTCAGTCCATAGGCCTACATCATGTGGCAAACCGGTGAGCATGTGGCTCTATTAGTATAGGAGATACCTGAAAACATATCACACTTTTCATCATAGTGCTTTTACCAATGCATAAAATGCATGGAGAAGTCATTTCGAATGACTGGTCCTCAGTGTTGTTAGAACGATGACTGGTTAAAATTTTTGGTGGTTTCTTGTTCAGTCCATAGGCCTACATCATGTGGCAAACCGGTGAGCATGTGGCTCTATTAGTATAGGAGATACCTGAAAACATATCACACTTTTCATCATAGTGCTTTTACCAATGCATAAAATGCATGGAGAAGTCAATTCGAATGACTGGTCCTCAGTGTTGTGAGAACGATGACTGGTTAAAATTTTTGGTAGTTTCTTGTTCAGTCCATGGGCCTACATCATGTGGCAAACCGGTGAGCATGTGACTCTATTAGTATAGGAGATACCTGAAAACATATCACACTTTTCATCATAGTGCTTTTACCAATGCATAAAATGCATGGAGAAGTCAATTCGAATGACTGGTCCTCAGTGTTGTGAGAACGATGACTGGTTAAAATTTTTGGTGGTTTCTTGTTCAGTCCATGGGCCTACATCATGTGGCAAACCGGTGAGCATGTGGCTCTATTAGTATAGGAGATACCTGAAAACATATCACACTTTTCATCATAGTGCTTTTACCAATGCATAAAATGCATGGAGAAGTCATTTCGAATGACTGGTCCTCAGTGTTGTGAGAATGATGACTGGTTAAAATTTTTGGTGGTTTCTTGTTCAGTCCATAGGCCTACATCATGTGGCAAACCGGTGAGCATGTGGCTCTATTAGTATAGGAGATACCTGAAAACATATCACACTTTTCATCATAGTGCTTTTACCAATGCATAAAATGCATGGAGAAGTCATTTCGAATGACTGGTCCTCAGTGTTGTGAGAACGATGACTGGTTAAAATTTTTGGTCGTTTCTTGTTCAGTCCATAGGCCTACATCATGTGGCAAACCGGTGAGCATGTGGCTCTATTAGTTTAGGAGATACCTGAAAACATATCACACTTTTCATCATAGTGCTTTTACCAATGCATAAAATGCATGGAGAAGTCATTTCGAATGACTGGTCCTCAGTGTTGTGAGAACGATGACTGGTTAAAATTTTTGGTGGTTTCTTGTTCAGTCCATAGGCCTACATCATGTGGCAAACCGGTGAGCATGTGGCTCTATTAGTATAGGAGATACCTGAAAACATATCACACTTTTCATCATAGTGCTTTTACCAATGCATAAAATGCATGGAGAAGTCATTTCGAATGACTGGTCCTCAGTGTTGTGAGAACGATGACTGGTTAAAATTTTTGGTGGTTTCTTGTTCAGTCCATAGGCCTACATCATGTGGCAAACCAGTGAGCATGTGGCTCTATTAGTATAGGAGATACCTGAAAACATATCACACTTTTCATCATAGTGCTTTTACCAATGCATAAAATGCATGGAGAAGTCATTTCGAATGATTGGTCCTCAGTGTTGTGAGAACAATGACTGGTTAAAATTTTTGGTGGTTTCTTGTTCAGTCCATAGGCCTACATCATGTGGCAAACCGGTGAGCATGTGGCTCTATTAGTATAGGAGATACCTGAAAACATATCACACTTTTCATCATAGTGCTTTTACCAATGCATAAAATGCATGGAGAAGTCATTTCGAATGACTGGTCCTCAGTGTTGTGAGAACGATGACTGGTTAAAATTTTTGGTGGTTTCTTGTTCAGTCCATGGGCCTACATCATGTGGCAAACCGGTGAGCATGTGGCTCTATTAGTATAGGAGATACCTGAAAACATATCACACTTTTCATCATAGTGCTTTTACCAATGCATAAAATGCATGGAGAAGTCATTTCGAATGACTGGTCCTCAGTGTTGTGAGAACGATGACTGGTTAAAATTTTTGGTGGTTTCTTGTTCAGTCCATAGGCCTACATCATGTGGCAAACCGGTGAGCATGTGGCTCTATTAGTATAGGAGATACCTGAAAACATATCACACTTTTCATCATAGTGCTTTTACCAATGCATAAAATGCATGGAGAAGTCATTTCGAATGACTGGTCCTCAGTGTTGTGAGAACGATGACTGGTTAAAATTTTTGGTGGTTTCTTGTTCAGTCCATAGGCCTACATCATGTGGCAAACCGGTGAGCATGTGGCTCTATTAGTATAGGAGATACCTGAAAACATATCACACTTTTCATCATAGTGCTTTTACCAATGCATAAAATGCATGGAGAAGTCATTTCGAATGACTGGTCCTCAGTGTTGTGAGAACGATGACTGGTTAAAATTTTTGGTGGTTTCTTGTTCAGTCCATATGCCTACATCATGTGGCAAACCGGTGAGCATGTGGCTCTATTAGTATAGGAGATACCTGAAAACATATCACACTTTTCATCATAGTGCTTTTACCAATGCATAAAATGCATGGAGAAGTCATTTCGAATGACTGGTCCTCAGTGTTGTGAGAACGATGACTGGTTAAAATTTTTGGTGGTTTCTTGTTCAGTCCATAGGCCTACATCATGTGGCAAACCGGTGAGCATGTGGCTCTATTAGTATAGGAGATACCTGAAAACATATCACACTTTTCATCATAGTGCTTTTACCAATGCATAAAATGCATGGAGAAGTCATTTCGAATGACTGGTCCTCAGTGTTGTTAGAACGATGACTGGTTAAAATTTTTGGTGGTTTCTTGTTCAGTCCATAGGCCTACATCATGTGGCAAACCGGTGAGCATGTGGCTCTATTAGTATAGGAGATACCTGAAAACATATCACACTTTTCATCATAGTGCTTTTACCAATGCATAAAATGCATGGAGAAGTCATTTCGAATGACTGGTCCTCAGTGTTGTTAGAACGATGACTGGTTAAAATTTTTGGTGGTTTCTTGTTCAGTCCATAGGCCTACATCATGTGGCAAACCGGTGAGCATGTGGCTCTATTAGTATAGGAGATACCTGAAAACATATCACACTTTTCATCATAGTGCTTTTACCAATGCATAAAATGCATGGAGAAGTCATTTCAAATGACTGGTCCTCAGTGTTGTGAGAACGATGACTGGTTAAAATTTTTGGTCGTTTCTTGTTCAGTCCATAGGCCTACATCATGTGGCAAACCGGTGAGCATGTGGCTCTATTAGTTTAGGAGATACCTGAAAACATATCACACTTTTCATCATAGTGCTTTTACCAATGCATAAAATGCATGGAGAAGTCATTTCGAATGACTGGTCCTCAGTGTTGTGAGAACGATGACTGTTTAAAATTTTTGGTGGTTTCTTGTTCAGTCCATAGGCCTACATCATGTGGCAAACCGGTGAGCATGTGGCTCTATTAGTATAGGAGATACCTGAAAACATATCACACTTTTCATCATAGTGCTTTTACCAATGCATAAAATGCATGGAGAAGTCATTTCGAATGACTGGTCCTCAGTGTTGTGAGAACGATGACTGGTTAAAATTTTTGGTGGTTTCTTGTTCAGTCCATAGGCCTACATCATGTGGCAAACCAGTGAGCATGTGGCTCTATTAGTATAGGAGATACCTGAAAACATATCACACTTTTCATCATAGTGCTTTTACCAATGCATAAAATGCATGGAGAAGTCATTTCGAATGATTGGTCCTCAGTGTTGTGAGAACAATGACTGGTTAAAATTTTTGGTGGTTTCTTGTTCAGTCCATAGGCCTACATCATGTGGCAAACCGGTGAGCATGTGGCTCTATTAATATAGGAGATACCTGAAAACATATCACACTTTTCATCATAGTGCTTTTACCAATGCATAAAATGCATGGAGAAGTCATTTCGAATGACTGGTCCTCAGTGTTGTGAGAACGATGACTGGTTAAAATTTTTGGTGGTTTCTTGTTCAGTCCATGGGCCTACATCATGTGGCAAACCGGTGAGCATGTGGCTCTATTAGTATAGGAGATACCTGAAAACATATCACACTTTTCATCATAGTGCTTTTACCAATGCATAAAATGCATGGAGAAGTCATTTCGAATGACTGGTCCTCAGTGTTGTGAGAACGATGACTGGTTAAAATTTTTGGTGGTTTCTTGTTCAGTCCATAGGCCTACATCATGTGGCAAACCGGTGAGCATGTGGCTCTATTAGTATAGGAGATACCTGAAAACATATCACACTTTTCATCATAGTGCTTTTACCAATGCATAAAATGCATGGAGAAGTCATTTCGAATGACTGGTCCTCAGTGTTGTGAGAACGATGACTGGTTAAAATTTTTGGTGGTTTCTTGTTCAGTCCATAGGCCTACATCATGTGGCAAACCGGTGAGCATGTGGCTCTATTAGTATAGGAGATACCTGAAAACATATCACACTTTTCATCATAGTGCTTTTACCAATGCATAAAATGCATGGAGAAGTCATTTCGAATGACTGGTCCTCAGTGTTGTGAGAACGATGACTGGTTAAAATTTTTGGTGGTTTCTTGTTCAGTCCATATGCCTACATCATGTGGCAAACCGGTGAGCATGTGGCTCTATTAGTATAGGAGATACCTGAAAACATATCACACTTTTCATCATAGTGCTTTTACCAATGCATAAAATGCATGGAGAAGTCATTTCGAATGACTGGTCCTCAGTGTTGTGAGAACGATGACTGGTTAAAATTTTTGGTGGTTTCTTGTTCAGTCCATAGGCCTACATCATGTGGCAAACCGGTGAGCATGTGGCTCTATTAGTATAGGAGATACCTGAAAACATATCACACTTTTCATCATAGTGCTTTTACCAATGCATAAAATGCATGGAGAAGTCATTTCGAATGACTGGTCCTCAGTGTTGTTAGAACGATGACTGGTTAAAATTTTTGGTGGTTTCTTGTTCAGTCCATAGGCCTACATCATGTGGCAAACCGGTGAGCATGTGGCTCTATTAGTATAGGAGATACCTGAAAACATATCACACTTTTCATCATAGTGCTTTTACCAATGCATAAAATGCATGGAGAAGTCAATTCGAATGACTGGTCCTCAGTGTTGTGAGAACGATGACTGGTTAAAATTTTTGGTGGTTTCTTGTTCAGTCCATGGGCCTACATCATGTGGCAAACCGGTGAGCATGTGACTCTATTAGTATAGGAGATACCTGAAAACATATCACACTTTTCATCATAGTGCTTTTACCAATGCATAAAATGCATGGAGAAGTCATTTCGAATGACTGGTCCTCAGTGTTGTGAGAACGATGACTGGTTAAAATTTTTGGTGGTTTCTTGTTCAGTCCATAGGCCTACATCATGTGGCAAACCGGTGAGCATGTGGCTCTATTAGTATAGGAGATACCTGAAAACATATCACACTTTTCATCATAGTGCTTTTACCAATGCATAAAATGCATGGAGAAGTCATTTCGAATGACTGGTCCTCAGTGTTGTGAGAACGATGACTGGTTAAAATTTTTGGTGGTTTCTTGTTCAGTCCATAGGCCTACATCATGTGGCAAACCGGTGAGCATGTGGCTCTATTAGTATAGGAGATACCTGAAAACATATCACACTTTTCATCATAGTGCTTTTACCAATGCATAAAATGCATGGAGAAGTCATTTCGAATGACTGGTCCTCAGTGTTGTTAGAACGATGACTGGTTAAAATTTTTGGTGGTTTCTTGTTCAGTCCATAGGCCTACATCATGTGGCAAACCGGTGAGCATGTGGCTCTATTAGTATAGGAGATACCTGAAAACATATCACACTTTTCATCATAGTGCTTTTACCAATGCATAAAATGCATGGAGAAGTCAATTCGAATGACTGGTCCTCAGTGTTGTGAGAACGATGACTGGTTAAAATTTTTGGTGGTTTCTTGTTCAGTCCATGGGCCTACATCATGTGGCAAACCGGTGAGCATGTGACTCTATTAGTATAGGAGATACCTGAAAACATATCACACTTTTCATCATAGTGCTTTTACCAATGCATAAAATGCATGGAGAAGTCATTTCGAATGACTGGTCCTCAGTGTTGTGAGAACGATGACTGGTTAAAATTTTTGGTGGTTTCTTGTTCAGTCCATAGGCCTACATCATGTGGCAAACCGGTGAGCATGTGGCTCTATTAGTATAGGAGATACCTGAAAACATATCACACTTTTCATCATAGTGCTTTTACCAATGCATAAAATGCATGGAGAAGTCATTTCGAATGACTGGTCCTCAGTGTTGTGAGAACGATGACTGGTTAAAATTTTTGGTCGTTTCTTGTTCAGTCCATAGGCCTACATCATGTGGCAAACCGGTGAGCATGTGGCTCTATTAGTTTAGGAGATACCTGAAAACATATCACACTTTTCATCATAGTGCTTTTACCAATGCATAAAATGCATGGAGAAGTCATTTCGAATGACTGGTCCTCAGTGTTGTGAGAACGATGACTGGTTAAAATTTTTGGTGGTTTCTTGTTCAGTCCATAGGCCTACATCATGTGGCAAACCAGTGAGCATGTGGCTCTATTAGTATAGGAGATACCTGAAAACATATCACACTTTTCATCATAGTGCTTTTACCAATGCATAAAATGCATGGAGAAGTCATTTCGAATGACTGGTCCTCAGTGTTGTGAGAACGATGACTGGTTAAAATTTTTGGTGGTTTCTTGTTCAGTCCATAGGCCTACATCATGTGGCAAACCGGTGAGCATGTGGCTCTATTAGTATAGGAGATACCTGAAAACATATCACACTTTTCATCATAGTGCTTTTACCAATGCATAAAATGCATGGAGAAGTCATTTCGAATGACTGGTCCTCAGTGTTGTGAGAACGATGACTGGTTAAAATTTTTGGTGGTTTCTTGTTCAGTCCATAGGCCTACATCATGTGGCAAACCGGTGAGCATGTGGCTCTATTAGTATAGGAGATACCTGAAAACATATCACACTTTTCATCATAGTGCTTTTACCAATGTATAAAATGCATGGAGAAGTCATTTCGAATGACTGGTCCTCAGTGTTGTGAGAACGATGACTGGTTAAAATTTTTGGTGGTTTCTTGTTCAGTCCATAGGCCTACATCATGTGGCAAACCGGTGAGCATGTGGCTCTATTAGTATAGGAGATACCTGAAAACATATCACACTTTTCATCATAGTGCTTTTACCAATGCATAAAATGCATGGAGAAGTCATTTCGAATGACTGGTCCTCAGTGTTGTGAGAACGATGACTGGTTAAAATTTTTGGTGGTTTCTTGTTCAGTCCATAGGCCTACATCATGTGGCAAACCGGTGAGCATGTGGCTCTATTAGTATAGGAGATACCTGAAAACATATCACACTTTTCATCATAGTGCTTTTACCAATGCATAAAATGCATGGAGAAGTCATTTCGAATGACTGGTCCTCAGTGTTGTGAGAACGATGACTGGTTAAAATTTTTGGTGGTTTCTTGTTCAGTCCATGGGCCTACATCATGTGGCAAACCGGTGAGCATGTGGCTCTATTAGTATAGGAGATACCTGAAAACATATCACACTTTTCATCATAGTGCTTTTACCAATGCATAAAATGCATGGAGAAGTCATTTCGAATGACTGGTCCTCAGTGTTGTGTGAACGATGACTGGTTAAAATTTTTGGTGGTTTCTTGTTCAGTCCATGGGCCTACATCATGTGGCAAACCGGTGAGCATGTGGCTCTATTAGTATAGGAGATACCTGAAAACATATCACACTTTTCATCATAGTGCTTTTACCAATGCATAAAATGCATGGAGAAGTCATTTCGAATGACTGGTCCTCAGTGTTGTGAGAACGATGACTGGTTAAAATTTTTGGTGGTTTCTTGTTCAGTCCATAGGCCTACATCATGTGGCAAACCGGTGAGCATGTGGCTCTATTAGTATAGGAGATACCTGAAAACATATCACACTTTTCATCATAGTGCTTTTACCAATGCAGAAAATGCATGGAGAAGTCATTTCGAATGACTGGTCCTCAGTGTTGTGAGAACGATGACTGGTTAAAATTTTTGGTGGTTTCTTGTTCAGTCCATAGGCCTACATCATGTGGCAAACCGGTGAGCATGTGGCTCTATTAGTATAGGAGATACCTGAAAACATATCACACTTTTCATCATAGTGCTTTTACCAATGCATAAAATGCATGGAGAAGTCATTTCGAATGACTGGTCCTCAGTGTTGTGAGAACGATGACTGGTTAAAATTTTTGGTGGTTTCTTGTTCAGTCCATAGGCCTACATCATGTGGCAAACCGGTGAGCATGTGGCTCTATTAGTATAGGAGATACCTGAAAACATATCACACTTTTCATCATAGTGCTTTTACCAATGCATAAAATGCATGGAGAAGTCATTTCGAATGACTGGTCCTCAGTGTTGTGAGAACGATGACTGGTTAAAATTTTGGTGGTTTCTTGTTCAGTCCATAGGCCTACATCATGTGGCAAACCGGTGAGCATGTGGCTCTATTAGTATAGGAGATACCTGAAAACATATCACACTTTTCATCATAGTGCTTTTACCAATGCATAAAATGCATGGAGAAGTCAATTCGAATGACTGGTCCTCAGTGTTTTGAGAACGATGACTGGTTAAAATTTTTGGTGGTTTCTTGTTCAGTCCATGGGCCTACATCATGTGGCAAACCGGTGAGCA
The DNA here is from genome assembly GCF_032444005.1 of Ranitomeya imitator. NCBI lineage: Eukaryota > Metazoa > Chordata > Amphibia > Anura > Dendrobatidae > Ranitomeya > Ranitomeya imitator. The sequence continues at coordinate 78,993 of NW_027194893.1, forward strand.
TGTGACTCTATTAGTATAGGAGATACCTGAAAACATATCACACTTTTCATCATAGTGCTTTTACCAATGCATAAAATGCATGGAGAAGTCATTTCGAATGACTGGTCCTCAGTGTTGTGAGAACGATGACTGGTTAAAAGTTTTGGTGGTTTCTTGTTCAGTCCATAGGCCTACATCATGTGGCAAACCGGTGAGCATGTGGCTCTATTAGTATAGGAGATACCTGAAAACATATCACACTTTTCATCATAGTGCTTTTACCAATGCATAAAATGCATGGAGAAGTCATTTCGAATGACTGGTCCTCAGTGTTGTGAGAACGATGACTGGTTAAAATTTTTGGTGGTTTCTTGTTCAGTCCATAGGCCTACATCATGTGGCAAACCGGTGAGCATGTGGCTCTATTAGTATAGGAGATACCTGAAAACATATCACACTTTTCATCATAGTGCTTTTACCAATGCATAAAATGCATGGAGAAGTCATTTCGAATGACTGGTCCTCAGTGTTGTGAGAACGATGACTGGTTAAAATTTTTGGTGGTTTCTTGTTCAGTCCATGGGCCTACATCATGTGGCAAACCGGTGAGCATGTGGCTCTATTAGTATAGGAGATACCTGAAAACATATCACACTTTTCATCATAGTGCTTTTACCAATGCATAAAATGCATGGAGAAGTCATTTCGAATGACTGGTCCTCAGTGTTGTGAGAACGATGACTGGTTAAAATTTTTGGTGGTTTCTTGTTCAGTCCATGGGCCTACATCATGTGGCAAACCGGTGAGCATGTGGCTCTATTAGTATAGGAGATACCTGAAAACATATCACACTTTTCATCATAGTGCTTTTACCAATGCATAAAATGCATGGAGAAGTCATTTCGAATGACTGGTCCTCAGTGTTGTGAGAACGATGACTGGTTAAAATTTTTGGTGGTTTCTTGTTCAGTCCATAGGCCTACATCATGTGGCAAACCGGTGAGCATGTGGCTCTATTAGTATAGGAGATACCTGAAAACATATCACACTTTTCATCATAGTGCTTTTACCAATGCAGAAAATGCATGGAGAAGTCATTTCGAATGACTGGTCCTCAGTGTTGTGAGAACGATGACTGGTTAAAATTTTTGGTGGTTTCTTGTTCAGTCCATAGGCCTACATCATGTGGCAAACCGGTGAGCATGTGGCTCTATTAGTATAGGAGATACCTGAAAACATATCACACTTTTCATCATAGTGCTTTTACCAATGCATAAAATGCATGGAGAAGTCATTTCGAATGACTGGTCCTCAGTGTTGTGAGAACGATGACTGGTTAAAATTTTTGGTGGTTTCTTGTTCAGTCCATAGGCCTACATCATGTGGCAAACCGGTGAGCATGTGGCTCTATTAGTATAGGAGATACCTGAAAACATATCACACTTTTCATCATAGTGCTTTTACCAATGCATAAAATGCATGGAGAAGTCATTTCGAATGACTGGTCCTCAGTGTTGTGAGAACGATGACTGGTTAAAATTTTGGTGGTTTCTTGTTCAGTCCATAGGCCTACATCATGTGGCAAACCGGTGAGCATGTGGCTCTATTAGTATAGGAGATACCTGAAAACATATCACACTTTTCATCATAGTGCTTTTACCAATGCATAAAATGCATGGAGAAGTCAATTCGAATGACTGGTCCTCAGTGTTTTGAGAACGATGACTGGTTAAAATTTTTGGTGGTTTCTTGTTCAGTCCATGGGCCTACATCATGTGGCAAACCGGTGAGCATGTGACTCTATTAGTATAGGAGATACCTGAAAACATATCACACTTTTCATCATAGTGCTTTTACCAATGCATAAAATGCATGGAGAAGTCATTTCGAATGACTGGTCCTCAGTGTTGTGAGAACGATGACTGGTTAAAATTTTTGGTGGTTTCTTGTTCAGTCCATGGGCCTACATCATGTGGCAAACCGGTGAGCATGTGGCTCTATTAGTATAGGAGATACCTGAAAACATATCACACTTTTCATCATAGTGCTTTTACCAATGCATAAAATGCATGGAGAAGTCATTTTGAATGACTGGTCCTCAGTGTTGTGAGAACGATGACTGGTTAAAACTTTTGGTGGTTTCTTGTTCAGTCCATAGGCCTACATCATGTGGCAAACCGGTGAGCATGTGGCTCTATTAGTATAGGAGATACCTGAAAACATATCACACTTTTCATCATAGTGCTTTTACCAATGCATAAAATGCATGGAGAAGTCATTTCGAATGACTGGTCCTCAGTGTTGTGAGAACGATGACTGGTTAAAATTTTTGGTGGTTTCTTGTTCAGTCCATAGGCCTACATCATGTGGCAAACCGGTGAGCATGTGGCTCTATTAGTATAGGAGATACCTGAAAACATATCACACTTTTCATCATAGTGCTTTTACCAATGCAGAAAATGCATGGAGAAGTCATTTCGAATGACTGGTCCTCAGTGTTGTGAGAACGATGACTGGTTAAAATTTTTGGTGGTTTCTTGTTCAGTCCATAGGCCTACATCATGTGGCAAACCGGTGAGCATGTGGCTCTATTAGTATAGGAGATACCTGAAAACATATCACACTTTTCATCATAGTGCTTTTACCAATGCATAAAATGCATGGAGAAGTCATTTTGAATGACTGGTCCTCAGTGTTGTGAGAACGATGACTGGTTAAAATTTTTGGTGGTTTCTTGTTCAGTCCATAGGCCTACATCATGTGGCAAACCGGTGAGCATGTGGCTCTATTAGTATAGGAGATACCTGAAAACATATCACACTTTTCATCATAGTGCTTTTACCAATGCATAAAATGCATGGAGAAGTCATTTCGAATGACTGGTCCTCAGTGTTGTGAGAACGATGACTGGTTAAAATTTTGGTGGTTTCTTGTTCAGTCCATAGGCCTACATCATGTGGCAAACCGGTGAGCATGTGGCTCTATTAGTATAGGAGATACCTGAAAACATATCACACTTTTCATCATAGTGCTTTTACCAATGCATAAAATGCATGGAGAAGTCATTTCGAATGACTGGTCCTCAGTGTTGTGAGAACGATGACTGGTTAAAATTTTTGGTGGTTTCTTGTTCAGTCCATAGGCCTACATCATGTGGCAAACCGGTGAGCATGTGGCTCTATTAGTATAGGAGATACCTGAAAACATATCACACTTTTCATCATAGTGCTTTTACCAATGTATAAAATGCATGGAGAAGTCATTTCGAATGACTGGTCCTCAGTGTTGTGAGAACGATGACTGGTTAAAATTTTTGGTGGTTTCTTGTTCAGTCCATAGGCCTACATCATGTGGCAAACCGGTGAGCATGTGGCTCTATTAGTATAGGAGATACCTGAAAACATATCACACTTTTCATCATAGTGCTTTTACCAATGCATAAAATGCATGGAGAAGTCATTTCGAATGACTGGTCCTCAGTGTTGTGAGAACGATGACTGGTTAAAATTTTTGGTGGTTTCTTGTTCAGTCCATAGGCCTACATCATGTGGCAAACCGGTGAGCATGTGGCTCTATTAGTATAGGAGATACCTGAAAACATATCACACTTTTCATCATAGTGCTTTTACCAATGTATAAAATGCATGGAGAAGTCATTTCGAATGACTGGTCCTCAGTGTTGTGAGAACGATGACTGGTTAAAATTTTTGGTGGTTTCTTGTTCAGTCCATAGGCCTACATCATGTGGCAAACCGGTGAGCATGTGGCTCTATTAGTATAGGAGATACCTGAAAACATATCACACTTTTCATCATAGTGCTTTTACCAATGCATAAAATGCATGGAGAAGTCATTTCGAATGACTGGTCCTCAGTGTTGTGAGAACGATGACTGGTTAAAATTTTTGGTGGTTTCTTGTTCAGTCCATAGGCCTACATCATGTGGCAAACCGGTGAGCATGTGGCTCTATTAGTATAGGAGATACCTGAAAACATATCACACTTTTCATCATAGTGCTTTTACCAATGCATAAAATGCATGGAGAAGTCATTTCGAATGACTGGTCCTCAGTGTTGTGAGAACGATGACTGGTTAAAATTTTTGGTGGTTTCTTGTTCAGTCCATGGGCCTACATCATGTGGCAAACCGGTGAGCATGTGGCTCTATTAGTATAGGAGATACCTGAAAACATATCACACTTTTCATCATAGTGCTTTTACCAATGCATAAAATGCATGGAGAAGTCATTTCGAATGACTGGTCCTCAGTGTTGTGAGAACGATGACTGGTTAAAATTTTTGGTGGTTTCTTGTTCAGTCCATAGGCCTACATCATGTGGCAAACCGGTGAGCATGTGGCTCTATTAGTATAGGAGATACCTGAAAACATATCACACTTTTCATCATAGTGCTTTTACCAATGCATAAAATGCATGGAGAAGTCATTTCGAATGACTGGTCCTCAGTGTTGTGAGAACGATGACTGGTTAAAATTTTTGGTGGTTTCTTGTTCAGTCCATAGGCCTACATCATGTGGCAAACCGGTGAGCATGTGGCTCTATTAGTATAGGAGATACCTGAAAACATATCACACTTTTCATCATAGTGCTTTTACCAATGCAGAAAATGCATGGAGAAGTCATTTCGAATGACTGGTCCTCAGTGTTGTGAGAACGATGACTGGTTAAAATTTTTGGTGGTTTCTTGTTCAGTCCATAGGCCTACATCATGTGGCAAACCGGTGAGCATGTGGCTCTATTAGTATAGGAGATACCTGAAAACATATCACACTTTTCATCATAGTGCTTTTACCAATGCATAAAATGCATGGAGAAGTCATTTCGAATGACTGGTCCTCAGTGTTGTGAGAACGATGACTGGTTAAAATTTTTGGTGGTTTCTTGTTCAGTCCATAGGCCTACATCATGTGGCAAACCGGTGAGCATGTGGCTCTATTAGTATAGGAGATACCTGAAAACATATCACACTTTTCATCATAGTGCTTTTACCAATGCATAAAATGCATGGAGAAGTCATTTCGAATGACTGGTCCTCAGTGTTGTGAGAACGATGACTGGTTAAAATTTTGGTGGTTTCTTGTTCAGTCCATAGGCCTACATCATGTGGCAAACCGGTGAGCATGTGGCTCTATTAGTATAGGAGATACCTGAAAACATATCACACTTTTCATCATAGTGCTTTTACCAATGCATAAAATGCATGGAGAAGTCATTTCGAATGACTGGTCCTCAGTGTTGTGAGAACGATGACTGGTTAAAATTTTGGTGGTTTCTTGTTCAGTCCATAGGCCTACATCATGTGGCAAACCGGTGAGCATGTGGCTCTATTAGTATAGGAGATACCTGAAAACATATCACACTTTTCATCATAGTGCTTTTACCAATGCATAAAATGCATGGAGAAGTCAATTCGAATGACTGGTCCTCAGTGTTGTGAGAACGATGACTGGTTAAAATTTTTGGTGGTTTCTTGTTCAGTCCATGGGCCTACATCATGTGGCAAACCGGTGAGCATGTGACTCTATTAGTATAGGAGATACCTGAAAACATATCACACTTTTCATCATAGTGCTTTTACCAATGCATAAAATGCATGGAGAAGTCATTTCGAATGACTGGTCCTCAGTGTTGTGAGAACGATGACTGGTTAAAATTTTTGGTGGTTTCTTGTTCAGTCCATGGGCCTACATCATGTGGCAAACCGGTGAGCATGTGGCTCTATTAGTATAGGAGATACCTGAAAACATATCACACTTTTCATCATAGTGCTTTTACCAATGCAGAAAATGCATGGAGAAGTCATTTCGAATGACTGGTCCTCAGTGTTGTGAGAACGATGACTGGTTAAAATTTTTGGTGGTTTCTTGTTCAGTCCATAGGCCTACATCATGTGGCAAATCGGTGAGCATGTGGCTCTATTAGTATAGGAGATACCTGAAAACATATCACACTTTTCATCATAGTGCTTTTACCAATGCAGAAAATGCATGGAGAAGTCATTTCGAATGACTGGTCCTCAGTGTTGTGAGAACGATGACTGGTTAAAATTTTTGGTGGTTTCTTGTTCAGTCCATAGGCCTACATCATGTGGCAAATCGGTGAGCATGTGGCTCTATTAGTATAGGAGATACCTGAAAACATATCACACTTTTCATCATAGTGCTTTTACCAATGCATAAAATGCATGGAGAAGTCATTTCGAATGACTGGTCCTCAGTGTTGTGAGAACGATGACTGGTTAAAATTTTTGGTGGTTTCTTGTTCAGTCCATAGGCCTACATCATGTGGCAAACCGGTGAGCATGTGGCTCTATTAGTATAGGAGATACCTGAAAACATATCACACTTTTCATCATAGTGCTTTTACCAATGCATAAAATGCATGGAGAAGTCATTTCGAATGACTGGTCCTCAGTGTTGTGAGAACGATGACTGGTTAAAATTTTGGTGGTTTCTTGTTCAGTCCATAGGCCTACATCATGTGGCAAACCGGTGAGCATGTGGCTCTATTAGTATAGGAGATACCTGAAAACATATCACACTTTTCATCATAGTGCTTTTACCAATGCATAAAATGCATGGAGAAGTCATTTCGAATGACTGGTCCTCAGTGTTGTGAGAACGATGACTGGTTAAAATTTTTGGTGGTTTCTTGTTCAGTCCATAGGCCTACATCATGTGGCAAACCGGTGAGCATGTGACTCTATTAGTATAGGAGATACCTGAAAACATATCACACTTTTCATCATAGTGCTTTTACCAATGCATAAAATGCATGGAGAAGTCATTTCGAATGACTGGTCCTCAGTGTTGTGAGAACGATGACTGGTTAAAATTTTTGGTGGTTTCTTGTTCAGTCCATAGGCCTACATCATGTGGCAAACCGGTGAGCATGTGGCTCTATTAGTATAGGAGATACCTGAAAACATATCACACTTTTCATCATAGTGCTTTTACCAATGCATAAAATGCATGGAGAAGTCATTTCGAATGACTGGCCCTCAGTGTTGTGAGAACGATGACTGGTTAAAATTTTTGGTGGTTTCTTGTTCAGTCCATGGGCCTACATCATGTGGCAAACCGGTGAGCATGTGGCTCTATTAGTATAGGAGATACCTGAAAACATATCACACTTTTCATCATAGTGCTTTTACCAATGCATAAAATGCATGGAGAAGTCATTTCGAATGACTGGTCCTCAGTGTTGTGAGAACGATGACTGGTTAAAATTTTTGGTGGTTTCTTGTTCAGTCCATAGGCCTACATCATGTGGCAAACCGGTGAGCATGTGGCTCTATTAGTATAGGAGATACCTGAAAACATATCACACTTTTCATCATAGTGCTTTTACCAATGCATAAAATGCATGGAGAAGTCATTTCGAATGACTGGTCCTCAGTGTTGTGAGAACGATGACTGGTTAAAATTTTTGGTGGTTTCTTGTTCAGTCCATGGGCCTACATCATGTGGCAAACCGGTGAGCATGTGACTCTATTAGTATAGGAGATACCTGAAAACATATCACACTTTTCATCATAGTGCTTTTACCAATGCATAAAATGCATGGAGAAGTCATTTCGAATGACTGGCCCTCAGTGTTGTGAGAACGATGACTGGTTAAAATTTTTGGTGGTTTCTTGTTCAGTCCATAGGCCTACATCATGTGGCAAACCGGTGAGCATGTGGCTCTATTAGTATAGGAGATACCTGAAAACATATCACACTTTTCATCATAGTGCTTTTACCAATGCATAAAATGCATGGAGAAGTCATTTCGAATGACTGGCCCTCAGTGTTGTGAGAACGATGACTGGTTAAAATTTTTGGTGGTTTCTTGTTCAGTCCATGGGCCTACATCATGTGGCAAACCGGCAGAGGCGTATCTAGGGTTTCTGGCACCCGGGGCAAGAATTCATTTCGGCGCCCCCCCCAGGACATATGTGATTTTCACACTTAGTCATGTACCCACGAGCTCCTCTCCCTAATGCTCTCAATATTCAGTGAAAAACTGAGAGAAGCAGAAGAGAAGCTCGTTGTCACAGGACCACAAGTCTGAAAGTCGCATATGAGTGAAGTGTCCATGTGACGACTACTGGAACCTGCAGAGCTGAATCCTGACATCGCAGCTTCTGAATTCTTTTAGGATTCTCCCTTGCCGGTGGACGGTCATGTCAGCAAAAGCATGTGATTAGTATACTTCTGACCACATTCCGACTAGACGTGCCGGCCTCGCTCAGTTCATTTTCATTGAGTGAGGCCACACATGTCTAGTCAGCACGTGACCGCATGTATGTAAATCACCAGCACGAGAGAATCCTGACAGCGTGCAGGGCGCACTGTGAGAATTCAGAAGTCTGCAGTCACAAAGAATGACTGCAGACTCATTACAAACCTGGACAACCCCTTTAATGCTCCTAACATAAATAAAAACATGAGTTAGTCAGTATCACAATGTTATGATTAGGTAATTCAGAACCACAATGGACCTTGAAGTTCAGAGCACACAAGTGACCTGACAAAACCCACAAAACATAGGACGAGCTCTGAGACGTGGGAACTCTGCTGACCGCAATCCCTAATCCTATAATACCACACTAAAGGTAGCCGTGGAGCGCTCCTGACAGACCTAGGCGCCTCGGGCACAGCCTGAGAAACTAGCTAGCCCTGAAGGTAGAAAAATAAGCCTACCTTGCCTCAGAGAAATTCCCCAAAGGAAAAGGCAGCCCCCCACATATAATGACTGTGAGTAAGATGAAAATACAAACACAGAGATGAAATAGGTTTAGCAAAGTGAGGCCCGACTTACTGAATAGATCGAGGACAGGAAAGATAGCTTTGCGGTCAACACAAAAACCTGCAAACAACCACGCAGAGGGGCAAAAAGACCCTCCGCACCGACTAACGGTACGGAGGTGCTCCCTCTGCGTCTCAGAGCTTCCAGCAAGCAAGCAAAACCCAAAAAGCAAGCTGGACAGAAAATATAGCAACAAAATAAACACAAGCAGACTTAGCTTATGCTGAGCAGACAGGCCACAGGAAAGATCCAGGAGGAAGCAAGACCAACACTAGAACATTGACTGGAGGCCAGGAGCAAAGCACTAGGTGGAGTTAAATAGAGCAACACCTTACGACTTCACCACATCACCTGAGGAAGGAAACTCAGAAGCCGCAGTACCACTTGTGACCACAGGAGGGAGCTCTGCCACAGAATTCACAACACACAAATAACATTTACATCCAGGTACCTTATAGATGTCGTCATCTCTGGAGTCGTTCTACTTCTTTTCTTCATCTTGTCCAGACCCCATGATGAGTTTTCTCATCCACAGCCGTCTCTGCAGACTTCCATCTTGTCCGCTCTTTTGCAGAAAATCTCCACATGACGCCCTTAAAGATACAAGTGTCATTATAATGCTCCTGAATAAAAAATTGCCCCTCACTATATTGTCTGCCCAAAATATGACCCCCACACTGTCCCTCTTATGGTACATACTCTTCACTCTAACCTCTCCTTTCCATACCGGTCCCCTCTTCACACTGTCCTCTCACACTGTGTCCCCCTCTATAGGGCCCAGTATTTGTACTGTACTCTGATTACACTCCCCCCTCCTTGGTATACCGTCCTCTGCTGGCTGTGCCCTTACACTGTCCCCTCATTCTACACCCCTACTGCTCAGTTTCTATTCTGTGCCCACTCACTTTTCTCCCGCATACTGTCTCCTCACACTATTCCCTTCCCTCCTCATACTGTCTCCTCTCACATCCCTCCTGTTCACCAAACTGTCTCCTCATATATTTACCCCCTCGCTTTCTATACTGCCTGCTCACCTGACTCCCTATATTGTGTCTGCACACATCCCATCACCCTCACTCCCCGTACTCTGTCCACATACATTTTTCACATTGCTACTCATACTGTGTCCACATACATTCCCCCGTTCGCTCCTCATACTGTCTGCACCCATCCCCCATACTGTTTCCTCAGATATGCCCCCCATTCTCCTGAACTGTTTCCTCATATATGCCCATTATTTTCCTCTACCCCACCCCATCATTGCTCTCTTCACCACCTCCATCTTTACTTTCTCCACCACCACTATAATTGCTTTCTCCCCCACCACCCCATAATTTCCCATTCCACCACCTCCATCATTTCCTCCTTTGCCTTTTCTACCATATCCATCATTTTCTTTTCCCCCACCATCTCCATCTTTGCCCTTTCCACCACCATCATCATTGTCCTTTCCACCATCACCATACTTGCCCATTCCACCACCTCCATCATTTTCTCCCCCTCCAATATCATCAGTGTGCTTTCCACCACCACCATCCTTGTCCATTCTACTACCTCCATCATTTCTTCCCCCCCTCATTATTGCCCATTCCACCACATCCATCATTTCCTCCTCCCCCTCCATCCCAATTATTGCCCTCTCCCCGTCAGTCCCATCATTGCCCTCGCCTCTCCTCTCCGTACACACACAAAACCATTTACGTCTCTGCACATTCACCCGCAGCGCTACGCATGCACGCACAAACACACACACACACACTGAGTACAGTAATGTAATGGCCACACCTAGTTACTCCTACACACGTGGCTGAGCTCCGTACACCTTGCACACACGGCTCCGCTCCGTACACACGTGGCTCCACTCCATACACCTCGTATACACACGGCTCAGCTCCGTACACCTTGCACACACGGCTCCGCTCCGTACACCTCGTACACACACGACTCCGCTATGTACACCTCGTACACACACGGCTCCGCTATGTACACCTTGCACACACGCAGTTCAGCTCTGTACACCTCGTACACACACACACGGCTCCGCTCCGTACACACACACACGGCTCCGCTCCGTACACACACACACACGGCTCCGCTCCGTACACACACACACGGCTCCGCTCCGTACACACACACACGGCTCCGCTCCGTACACACACACACGGCTCCGCTCTGTACACACACGGCTCCGCTCCGTACACACACACACGGCTCCGCTCCGTACACACACACAGCTCTGCTCCGTACACATATGGCTCCGCTCCGTACACACATGGCTCCGCTCCGTACACACATGGCTCCGCTCCGTACACACACACACGGCTCTGCTCCGTACACACACACAGCTCTGCTCCGTACACACATGGCCCCGCTCCGTACACACATGGCTCCGCTCCATACACACACACGGCTCCGCTCCGTACACACACACGGCTCCGCTCCGTAAACACACACGGCTCCGCTCCGTACACACACGGCTCCGCTCCGTACACACACACACAACTCCGCTCCGTACACACACACACACGGCTCCGCTCCGTACACACACACACACGGCTCCGCTCCGTACACACACACACACGGCTCCGCTCCGTACACACACACACAGCTCTGCTCCGTACACACACACACGGCTCCGCTCCGTACACACACACACACGGCTCCGCTCCGTACACACACACACACGGCTCCGCTCCGTACACACACACACAGCTCTGCTCCGTACACACACACACGGCTCCGCTCCGTACACACACACACGGCTCCGCTCCGTACACACACACACGGCTCCGCTCCGTACACACACACACGGCTCCGCTCTGTACACACACGGCTCCGCTCCGTACACACACACACGGCTCCGCTCCGTACACACACACAGCTCTGCTCCGTACACATATGGCTCCGCTCCGTACACACATGGCTCCGCTCCGTACACACATGGCTCCGCTCCGTACACACACACACGGCTCTGCTCCGTACACACACACAGCTCTGCTCCGTACACACATGGCCCCGCTCCGTACACACATGGCTCCGCTCCATACACACACACGGCTCCGCTCCGTACACACACACGGCTCCGCTCCGTAAACACACACGGCTCCGCTCCGTACACACACGGCTCCGCTCCGTACACACACACACAACTCCGCTCCGTACACACACACACACGGCTCCGCTCCGTACACACACACACACGGCTCCGCTCCGTACACACACACACACGGCTCCGCTCCGTACACACACACACAGCTCTGCTCCGTACACACACACACGGCTCCGCTCCGTACACACACACACACGGCTCCGCTCCGTACACACACACACACGGCTCCGCTCCGTACACACACACACAGCTCTGCTCCGTACACACACACACGGCTCCGCTCCGTACACACACACACGGCTCCGCTCCGTACACACACACACGGCTCCGCTCCGTACACACACACACGGCTCCGCTCCGTACACACACACACGGCTCCGCTCCGTACACATATGGCTCCGCTCCGTACACACATGGCTCCGCTCCGTACACACATGGCTCCGCTCCGTACACACACACACGGCTCTGCTCCGTACACACACACAGCTCTGCTCCGTACACACATGGCCCCGCTCCGTACACACATGGCTCCGCTCCATACACACACACGGCTCCGCTCCGTACACACACACGGCTCCGCTCCGTAAACACACACACAACTCCGCTCCGTACACACATGGCTCCGCTCCGTACACACACGGCTCCGCTCCGTACACACACACACAACTCCGATCCGTACACACACACGGCTCCGCTCCGTACACACACGGCTCCGCTCTGTACACAGACACGGCTCCGCTCCGTACACCTTGCAGACACGGCTTCCGCTCTGTACACCTAGTACACACATGGCTCTGCTACATCCACACAAACCACTCCTGACCCTTACCCTCGTCCAGCACCGAGCACCATGACAATCAGCAGAGTCCTGCACTACACAGAAGCCCTTCATCATGTGACTCCTGACTCCTCCCCCCCCGTGACCTCATCACAGGTCCCGTGAGCACAGAGCTGCACAAGCAATAGCTGTGGTGTGCGGCTCTCTGCGGTGGAGGGGCTCTGCTCAGCTGCGGGACAAGTGCAGTCCCACCCGAGCCTCCTTGGACCGCCGCATCATCAGGCGGCCCGCTGGCGCCCCCCTGTCGGCTGCGCCCGGGGCACATGCCCCGGCTGCCCCCCCCTGGATACGCCACTGCAAACCGGTGAGCATGTGGCTCTATTAGTATAGGAGATACCTGAAAACATATCACACTTTTCATCATAGTGCTTTTACCAATGCATAAAATGCATGGAGAAGTCATTTCGAATGACTGGTCCTCAGTGTTGTGAGAACGATGACTGGTTAAAATTTTTGGTGGTTTCTTGTTCAGTCCATAGGCCTACATCATGTGGCAAACCGGTGAGCATGTGGCTCTATTAGTATAGGAGATACCTGAAAACATATCACACTTTTCATCATAGTGCTTTTACCAATGCATAAAATGCATGGAGAAGTCATTTCGAATGACTGGTCCTCAGTGTTGTGAGAACGATGACTGGTTAAAATTTTTGGTGGTTTCTTGTTCAGTCCATAGGCCTACATCATGTGGCAAACCGGTGAGCATGTGGCTCTATTAGTATAGGAGATACCTGAAAACATATCACACTTTTCATCATAGTGCTTTTACCAATGCAGAAAATGCATGGAGAAGTCATTTCGAATGACTGGTCCTCAGTGTTGTGAGAACGATGACTGGTTAAAATTTTTGGTGGTTTCTTGTTCAGTCCATAGGCCTACATCATGTGGCAAACCGGTGAGCATGTGGCTCTATTAGTATAGGAGATACCTGAAAACATATCACACTTTTCATCATAGTGCTTTTACCAATGCATAAAATGCATGGAGAAGTCATTTCGAATGACTGGTCCTCAGTGTTGTGAGAACGATGACTGGTTAAAATTTTTGGTGGTTTCTTGTTCAGTCCATAGGCCTACATCATGTGGCAAACCGGTGAGCATGTGGCTCTATTAGTATAGGAGATACCTGAAAACATATCACACTTTTCATCATAGTGCTTTTACCAATGCATAAAATGCATGGAGAAGTCATTTCGAATGACTGGTCCTCAGTGTTGTGAGAACGATGACTGGTTAAAATTTTTGGTGGTTTCTTGTTCAGTCCATAGGCCTACATCATGTGGCAAACCGGTGAGCATGTGGCTCTATTAGTATAGGAGATACCTGAAAACATATCACACTTTTCATCATAGTGCTTTTACCAATGCATAAAATGCATGGAGAAGTCATTTCGAATGACTGGTCCTCAGTGTTGTGAGAACGATGACTGGTTAAAATTTTTGGTGGTTTCTTGTTCAGTCCATAGGCCTACATCATGTGGCAAACCGGTGAGCATGTGGCTCTATTAGTATAGGAGATACCTGAAAACATATCACACTTTTCATCATAGTGCTTTTACCAATGCATAAAATACATGGAGAAGTCATTTCGAATGACTGGTCCTCAGTGTTGTGAGAACAATGACTGGTTAAAATTTTTGGTGGTTTCTTGTTCAGTCCATAGGCCTACATCATGTGGCAAACCGGTGAGCATGTAGCTCTATTAGTATAGGAGATACCTGAAAACATATCACACTTTTCATCATAGTGCTTTTACCAATGCAGAAAATGCATGGAGAAGTCATTTCGAATGACTGGTCCTCAGTGTTGTGAGAACGATGACTGGTTAAAATTTTTGGTGGTTTCTTGTTCAGTCCATAGGCCTACATCATGTGGCAAACCGGTGAGCATGTGGCTCTATTAGTATAGGAGATACCTGAAAACATATCACACTTTTCATCATAGTGCTTTTACCAATGCATAAAATGCATGGAGAAGTCATTTCGAATGACTGGTCCTCAGTGTTGTGAGAACGATGACTGGTTAAAATTTTTGGTGGTTTCTTGTTCAGTCCATAGGCCTACATCATGTGGCAAACCGGTGAGCATGTGGCTCTATTAGTATAGGAGATACCTGAAAACATATCACACTTTTCATCATAGTGCTTTTACCAATGCATAAAATGCATGGAGAAGTCATTTCGAATGACTGGTCCTCAGTGTTGTGAGAACGATGACTGGTTAAAATTTTTGGTGGTTTCTTGTTCAGTCCATAGGCCTACATCATGTGGCAAACCGGTGAGCATGTGGCTCTATTAGTATAGGAGATACCTGAAAACATATCACACTTTTCATCATAGTGCTTTTACCAATGCATAAAATGCATGGAGAAGTCATTTCGAATGACTGGTCCTCAGTGTTGTGAGAACGATGACTGGTTAAAATTTTTGGTGGTTTCTTGTTCAGTCCATAGGCCTACATCATGTGGCAAACCAGTGAGCATGTGGCTCTATTAGTATAGGAGATACCTGAAAACATATCACACTTTTCATCATAGTGCTTTTACCAATGCATAAAATGCATGGAGAAGTCATTTCGAATGACTGGTCCTCAGTGTTGTGAGAACGATGACTGGTTAAAATTTTTGGTGGTTTCTTGTTCAGTCCATAGGCCTACATCATGTGGCAAACCGGTGAGCATGTGGCTCTATTAGTATAGGAGATACCTGAAAACATATCACACTTTTCATCATAGTGCTTTTACCAATGCATAAAATGCATGGAGAAGTCATTTCGAATGACTGGTCCTCAGTGTTGTGAGAACGATGACTGGTTAAAATTTTTGGTGGTTTCTTGTTCAGTCCATAGGCCTACATCATGTGGCAAACCGGTGAGAATGTGGCTCTATTAGTATAGGAGATACCTGAAAACATATCACACTTTTCATCATAGTGCTTTTACCAATGCATAAAATGCATGGAGAAGTCATTTCGAATGACTGGTCCTCAGTGTTGTGAGAATGATGACTGGTTAAAATTTTTGGTGGTTTCTTGTTCAGTCCATAGGCCTACATCATGTGGCAAACCGGTGAGCATGTGGCTCTATTAGTATAGGAGATACCTGAAAACATATCACACTTTTCATCATAGTGCTTTTACCAATGCATAAAATGCATGGAGAAGTCATTTCGAATGACTGGTCCTCAGTGTTGTGAGAACGATGACTGGTTAAAATTTTTGGTGGTTTCTTGTTCAGTCCATAGGCCTACATCATGTGGCAAACCGGTGAGCATGTGGCTCTATTAGTATAGGAGATACCTGAAAACATATCACACTTTTCATCATAGTGCTTTTACCAATGCATAAAATGCATGGAGAAGTCATTTCGAATGACTGGTCCTCAGTGTTGTGAGAACGATGACTGGTTAAAATTTTTGGTGGTTTCTTGTTCAGTCCATAGGCCTACATCATGTGGCAAACCGGTGAGCATGTGGCTCTATTAGTATAGGAGATACCTGAAAACATATCACACTTTTCATCATAGTGCTTTTACCAATGCATAAAATGCATGGAGAAGTCATTTCGAATGACTGGTCCTCAGTGTTGTGAGAACGATGACTGGTTAAAATTTTTGGTGGTTTCTTGTTCAGTCCATAGGCCTACATCATGTGGCAAACCGGTGAGCATGTGGCTCTATTAGTATAGGCGATACCTGAAAACATATCACACTTTTCATCATAGTGCTTTTACCAATGCATAAAATGCATGGAGAAGTCATTTCGAATGACTGGTCCTCAATGTTGTGAGAACGATGACTGGTTAAAATTTTTGGTGGTTTCTTGTTCAGTCCATAGGCCTACATCATGTGGCAAACCGGTGAGCATGTGGCTCTATTAGTATAGGAGATACCTGAAAACATATCACACTTTTCATCATAGTGCTTTTACCAATGCATAAAATGCATGGTGAAGTCATTTCGAATGACTGGTCCTCAGTGTTGTGAGAACGATGACTGGTTAAAATTTTTGGTGGTTTCTTGTTCAGTCCATAGGCCTACATCATGTGGCAAACCGGTGAGCATGTGGCTCTATTAGTATAGGAGATACCTGAAAACATATCACACTTTTCATCATAGTGCATTTACCAATGCATAAAATGCATGGAGAAGTCATTTCGAATGACTGGTCCTCAGTGTTGTGAGAACGATGACTGGTTAAAATTTTTGGTGGTTTCTTGTTCAGTCCATAGGCCTACATCATGTGGCAAACCGGTGAGCATGTGGCTCTATTAGTATAGGAGATACCTGAAAACATATCACACTTTTCATCATAGTGCTTTTACCAATGCATAAAATACATGGAGAAGTCATTTCGAATGACTGGTCCTCAGTGTTGTGAGAACGATGACTGGTTAAAATTTTTGGTGGTTTCTTGTTCAGTCCATAGGCCTACATCATGTGGCAAACCGGTGAGCATGTGGCTCTATTAGTATAGGAGATACCTGAAAACATATCACACTTTTCATCATAGTGCTTTTACCAATGCAGAAAATGCATGGAGAAGTCATTTCGAATGACTGGTCCTCAGTGTTGTGAGAATGATGACTGGTTAAAATTTTTGGTGGTTTCTTGTTCAGTCCATAGGCCTACATCATGTGGCAAACCGGTGAGCATGTGGCTCTATTAGTATAGGAGATACCTGAAAACATATCACACTTTTCATCATAGTGCTTTTACCAATGCAGAAAATGCATGGAGAAGTCATTTCGAATGACTGGTCCTCAGTGTTGTGAGAACGATGACTGGTTAAAATTTTTGGTGGTTTCTTGTTCAGTCCATAGGCCTACATCATGTGGCAAACCGGTGAGCATGTGGCTCTATTAGTATAGGAGATACCTGAAAACATATCACACTTTTCATCATAGTGCTTTTACCAATGCATAAAATGCATGGAGAAGTCATTTCGAATGACTGGTCCTCAGTGTTGTGAGAACGATGACTGGTTAAAATTTTTGGTGGTTTCTTGTTCAGTCCATAGGCCTACATCATGTGGCAAACCGGTGAGCATGTGGCTCTATTAGTATAGGAGATACCTGAAAACATATCACACTTTTCATCATAGTGCTTTTACCAATGCATAAAATGCATGGAGAAGTCATTTCGAATGACTGGTCCTCAGTGTTGTGAGAACGATGACTGGTTAAAATTTTTGGTGGTTTCTTGTTCAGTCCATAGGCCTACATCATGTGGCAAACCGGTGAGCATGTGGCTCTATTAGTATAGGAGATACCTGAAAACATATCACACTTTTCATCATAGTGCTTTTACCAATGCATAAAATGCATGGAGAAGTCATTTCGAATGACTGGTCCTCAGTGTTGTGAGAACGATGACTGGTTAAAATTTTTGGTGGTTTCTTGTTCAGTCCATAGGCCTACATCATGTGGCAAACCGGTGAGCATGTGGCTCTATTAGTATAGGAGATACCTGAAAACATATCACACTTTTCATCATAGTGCTTTTACCAATGCATAAAATACATGGAGAAGTCATTTCGAATGACTGGTCCTCAGTGTTGTGAGAACAATGACTGGTTAAAATTTTTGGTGGTTTCTTGTTCAGTCCATAGGCCTACATCATGTGGCAAACCGGTGAGCATGTAGCTCTATTAGTATAGGAGATACCTGAAAACATATCACACTTTTCATCATAGTGCTTTTACCAATGCAGAAAATGCATGGAGAAGTCATTTCGAATGACTGGTCCTCAGTGTTGTGAGAACGATGACTGGTTAAAATTTTTGGTGGTTTCTTGTTCAGTCCATAGGCCTACATCATGTGGCAAACCGGTGAGCATGTGGCTCTATTAGTATAGGAGATACCTGAAAACATATCACACTTTTCATCATAGTGCTTTTACCAATGCATAAAATGCATGGAGAAGTCATTTCGAATGACTGGTCCTCAGTGTTGTGAGAACGATGACTGGTTAAAATTTTTGGTGGTTTCTTGTTCAGTCCATAGGCCTACATCATGTGGCAAACCGGTGAGCATGTGGCTCTATTAGTATAGGAGATACCTGAAAACATATCACACTTTTCATCATAGTGCTTTTACCAATGCATAAAATGCATGGAGAAGTCATTTCGAATGACTGGTCCTCAGTGTTGTGAGAACGATGACTGGTTAAAATTTTTGGTGGTTTCTTGTTCAGTCCATAGGCCTACATCATGTGGCAAACCGGTGAGCATGTGGCTCTATTAGTATAGGAGATACCTGAAAACATATCACACTTTTCATCATAGTGCTTTTACCAATGCATAAAATGCATGGAGAAGTCATTTCGAATGACTGGTCCTCAGTGTTGTGAGAACGATGACTGGTTAAAATTTTTGGTGGTTTCTTGTTCAGTCCATAGGCCTACATCATGTGGCAAACCGGTGAGCATGTGGCTCTATTAGTATAGGAGATACCTGAAAACATATCACACTTTTCATCATAGTGCTTTTACCAATGCATAAAATACATGGAGAAGTCATTTCGAATGACTGGTCCTCAGTGTTGTGAGAACAATGACTGGTTAAAATTTTTGGTGGTTTCTTGTTCAGTCCATAGGCCTACATCATGTGGCAAACCGGTGAGCATGTAGCTCTATTAGTATAGGAGATACCTGAAAACATATCACACTTTTCATCATAGTGCTTTTACCAATGCAGAAAATGCATGGAGAAGTCATTTCGAATGACTGGTCCTCAGTGTTGTGAGAACGATGACTGGTTAAAATTTTTGGTGGTTTCTTGTTCAGTCCATAGGCCTACATCATGTGGCAAACCGGTGAGCATGTGGCTCTATTAGTATAGGAGATACCTGAAAACATATCACACTTTTCATCATAGTGCTTTTACCAATGCATAAAATGCATGGAGAAGTCATTTCGAATGACTGGTCCTCAGTGTTGTGAGAACGATGACTGGTTAAAATTTTTGGTGGTTTCTTGTTCAGTCCATAGGCCTACATCATGTGGCAAACCGGTGAGCATGTGGCTCTATTAGTATAGGAGATACCTGAAAACATATCACACTTTTCATCATAGTGCTTTTACCAATGCATAAAATGCATGGAGAAGTCATTTCGAATGACTGGTCCTCAGTGTTGTGAGAACGATGACTGGTTAAAATTTTTGGTGGTTTCTTGTTCAGTCCATAGGCCTACATCATGTGGCAAACCGGTGAGCATGTGGCTCTATTAGTATAGGAGATACCTGAAAACATATCACACTTTTCATCATAGTGCTTTTACCAATGCATAAAATGCATGGAGAAGTCATTTCGAATGACTGGTCCTCAGTGTTGTGAGAACGATGACTGGTTAAAATTTTTGGTGGTTTCTTGTTCAGTCCATAGGCCTACATCATGTGGCAAACCGGTGAGCATGTGGCTCTATTAGTATAGGCGATACCTGAAAACATATCACACTTTTCATCATAGTGCTTTTACCAATGCATAAAATGCATGGAGAAGTCATTTCGAATGACTGGTCCTCAGTGTTGTGAGAACGATGACTGGTTAAAATTTTTGGTGGTTTCTTGTTCAGTCCATAGGCCTACATCATGTGGCAAACCGGTGAGCATGTGGCTCTATTAGTATAGGAGATACCTGAAAACATATCACACTTTTCATCATAGTGCTTTTACCAATGCATAAAATGCATGGTGAAGTCATTTCGAATGACTGGTCCTCAGTGTTGTGAGAACGATGACTGGTTAAAATTTTTGGTGGTTTCTTGTTCAGTCCATAGGCCTACATCATGTGGCAAACCGGTGAGCATGTGACTCTATTAGTATAGGAGATACCTGAAAACATATCACACTTTTCATCATAGTGCATTTACCAATGCATAAAATGCATGGAGAAGTCATTTCGAATGACTGGTCCTCAGTGTTGTGAGAACGATGACTGGTTAAAATTTTTGGTGGTTTCTTGTTCAGTCCATAGGCCTACATCATGTGGCAAACCGGTGAGCATGTGGCTCTATTAGTATAGGAGATACCTGAAAACATATCACACTTTTCATCATAGTGCTTTTACCAATGCATAAAATACATGGAGAAGTCATTTCGAATGACTGGTCCTCAGTGTTGTGAGAACAATGACTGGTTAAAATTTTTGGTGGTTTCTTGTTCAGTCCATAGGCCTACATCATGTGGCAAACCGGTGAGCATGTGGCTCTATTAGTATAGGAGATACCTGAAAACATATCACACTTTTCATCATAGTGCTTTTACCAATGCAGAAAATGCATGGAGAAGTCATTTCGAATGACTGGTCCTCAGTGTTGTGAGAACGATGACTGGTTAAAATTTTTGGTGGTTTCTTGTTCAGTCCATAGGCCTACATCATGTGGCAAACCGGTGAGCATGTGGCTCTATTAGTATAGGAGATACCTGAAAACATATCACACTTTTCATCATAGTGCTTTTACCAATGCATAAAATGCATGGAGAAGTCATTTTGAATGACTGGTCCTCAGTGTTGTGAGAACGATGACTGGTTAAAATTTTTGGTGGTTTCTTGTTCAGTCCATAGGCCTACATCATGTGGCAAACCGGTGAGCATGTGGCTCTATTAGTATAGGAGATACCTGAAAACATATCACACTTTTCATCATAGTGCTTTTACCAATGCATAAAATGCATGGAGAAGTCATTTCGAATGACTGGTCCTCAGTGTTGTGAGAACGATGACTGGTTAAAATTTTTGGTGGTTTCTTGTTCAGTCCATAGGCCTACATCATGTGGCAAACCGGTGAGCATGTGGCTCTATTAGTATAGGAGATACCTGAAAACATATCACACTTTTCATCATAGTGCTTTTACCAATGCATAAAATACATGGAGAAGTCATTTCGAATGACTGGTCCTCAGTGTTGTGAGAACGATGACTGGTTAAAATTTTTGGTGGTTTCTTGTTCAGTCCATAGGCCTACATCATGTGGCAAACCGGTGAGCATGTGGCTCTATTAGTATAGGAGATACCTGAAAACATATCACACTTTTCATCATAGTGCTTTTACCAATGCAGAAAATGCATGGAGAAGTCATTTCGATTGACTGGTCCTCAGTGTTGTGAGAATGATGACTGGTTAAAATTTTTGGTGGTTTCTTGTTCAGTCCATAGGCCTACATCATGTGGCAAACCGGTGAGCATGTGGCTCTATTAGTATAGGAGATACCTGAAAACATATCACACTTTTCATCATAGTGCTTTTACCAATGCATAAAATGCATGGAGAAGTCATTTCGAATGACTGGTCCTCAGTGTTGTGAGAACGATGACTGGTTAAAATTTTTGGTGGTTTCTTGTTCAGTCCATAGGCCTACATCATGTGGCAAACCGGTGAGCATGTGGCTCTATTAGTATAGGAGATACCTGAAAACATATCACACTTTTCATCATAGTGCTTTTACCAATGCATAAAATGCATGGAGAAGTCATTTCGAATGACTGGTCCTCAGTGTTGTGAGAACGATGACTGGTTAAAATTTTTGGTGATTTCTTGTTAAGTCCATAGGCCTACATCATGTGGCAAACCGGTGAGCATGTGGCTCTATTAGTATAGGAGATACCTGAAAACATATCACACTTTTCATCATAGTGCTTTTACCAATGCATAAAATGCATGGAGAAGTAATTTCGAATGACTGGTCCTCAGTGTTGTGAGAACGATGACTGGTTAAAATTTTTGGTGGTTTCTTGTTCAGTCCATAGGCCTACATCATGTGGCAAACCGGTGAGCATGTGGCTCTATTAGTATAGGAGATACCTGAAAACATATCACACTTTTCATCATAGTGCTTTTACCAATGCATAAAATGCATGGAGAAGTCATTTCGAATGACTGGTCCTCAGTGTTGTGAGAACGATGACTGGTTAAAATTTTTGGTGGTTTCTTGTTCAGTCCATAGGCCTACATCATGTGGCAAACCGGTGAGCATGTGGCTCTATTAGTATAGGAGATACCTGAAAACATATCACACTTTTCATCATAGTGCTTTTACCAATGCATAAAATGCATGGAGAAGTCATTTCGAATGACTGGTCCTCAGTGTTGTGAGAACGATGACTGGTTAAAATTTTTGGTGGTTTCTTGTTCAGTCCATAGGCCTACATCATGTGGCAAACCGGTGAGCATGTGGCTCTATTAGTATAGGAGATACCTGAAAACATATCACACTTTTCATCATAGTGCTTTTACCAATGCATAAAATGCATGGAGAAGTCATTTCGAATGACTGGTCCTCAGTGTTGTGAGAACGATGACTGGTTAAAATTTTTGGTGGTTTCTTGTTCAGTCCATAGGCCTACATCATGTGGCAAACCGGTGAGCATGTGGCTCTATTAGTATAGGAGATACCTGAAAACATATCACACTTTTCATCATAGTGCTTTTACCAATGCAGAAAATGCATGGAGAAGTCATTTCGAATGACTGGTCCTCAGTGTTGTGAGAATGATGACTGGTTAAAATTTTTGGTGGTTTCTTGTTCAGTCCATAGGCCTACATCATGTGGCAAACCGGTGAGCATGTGGCTCTATTAGTATAGGAGATACCTGAAAACATATCACACTTTTCATCATAGTGCTTTTACCAATGCATAAAATGCATGGAGAAGTCAATTCGAATGACTGGTCCTCAGTGTTGTGAGAACGATGACTGGTTAAAATTTTTGGTGGTTTCTTGTTCAGTCCATGGGCCTACATCATGTGGCAAACCGGTGAGCATGTGGCTCTATTAGTATAGGAGATACCTGAAAACATATCACACTTTTCATCATAGTGCTTTTACCAATGCATAAAATGCATGGAGAAGTCATTTCGAATGACTGGTCCTCAGTGTTGTGAGAACGATGACTGGTTAAAATTTTTGGTGGTTTCTTGTTCAGTCCATGGGCCTACATCATGTGGCAAACCGGTGAGCATGTGGCTCTATTAGTATAGGAGATACCTGAAAACATATCACACTTTTCATCATAGTGCTTTTACCAATGCATAAAATGCATGGAGAAGTCATTTCGAATGACTGGTCCTCAGTGTTGTGAGAATGATGACTGGTTAAAATTTTTGGTGGTTTCTTGTTCAGTCCATGGGCCTACATCATGTGGCAAACCGGTGAGCATGTGGCTCTATTAGTATAGGAGATACCTGAAAACATATCACACTTTTCATCATAGTGCTTTTACCAATGCATAAAATGCATGGAGAAGTCATTTCGAATGACTGGTCCTCAGTGTTGTGAGAACGATGACTGGTTAAAATTTTTGGTCGTTTCTTGTTCAGTCCATAGGCCTACATCATGTGGCAAACCGGTGAGCATGTGGCTCTATTAGTATAGGAGATACCTGAAAACATATCACACTTTTCATCATAGTGCTTTTACCAATGCATAAAATGCATGGAGAAGTCATTTCGAATGACTGGTCCTCAGTGTTGTGAGAACGATGACTGGTTAAAATTTTTGGTGGTTTCTTGTTCAGTCCATAGGCCTACATCATGTGGCAAACCGGTGAGCATGTGGCTCTATTAGTTTAGGAGATACCTGAAAACATATCACACTTTTCATCATAGTGCTTTTACCAATGCATAAAATGCATGGAGAAGTCATTTCGAATGACTGGTCCTCAGTGTTGTGAGAACGATGACTGGTTAAAATTTTTGGTGGTTTCTTGTTCAGTCCATAGGCCTACATCATGTGGCAAACCGGTGAGCATGTGGCTCTATTAGTATAGGAGATACCTGAAAACATATCACACTTTTCATCATAGTGCTTTTACCAATGCATAAAATGCATGGAGAAGTCATTTCGAATGACTGGTCCTCAGTGTTGTGAGAACGATGACTGGTTAAAATTTTTGGTGGTTTCTTGTTCAGTCCATAGGCCTACATCATGTGGCAAACCAGTGAGCATGTGGCTCTATTAGTATAGGAGATACCTGAAAACATATCACACTTTTCATCATAGTGCTTTTACCAATGCATAAAATGCATGGAGAAGTCATTTCGAATGACTGGTCCTCAGTGTTGTGAGAACGATGACTGGTTAAAATTTTTGGTGGTTTCTTGTTCAGTCCATAGGCCTACATCATGTGGCAAACCGGTGAGCATGTGGCTCTATTAGTATAGGAGATACCTGAAAACATATCACACTTTTCATCATAGTGCTTTTACCAATGCAGAAAATGCATGGAGAAGTCATTTCGAATGACTGGTCCTCAGTGTTGTGAGAACGATGACTGGTTAAAATTTTTGGTGGTTTCTTGTTCAGTCCATAGGCCTACATCATGTGGCAAACCGGTGAGCATGTGGCTCTATTAGTATAGGAGATACCTGAAAACATATCACACTTTTCATCATAGTGCTTTTACCAATGCATAAAATGCATGGAGAAGTCATTTCGAATGACTGGTCCTCAGTGTTGTGAGAACGATGACTGGTTAAAATTTTTGGTGGTTTCTTGTTCAGTCCATAGGCCTACATCATGTGGCAAACCGGTGAGCATGTGGCTCTATTAGTATAGGAGATACCTGAAAACATATCACACTTTTCATCATAGTGCTTTTACCAATGCATAAAATGCATGGAGAAGTCATTTCGAATGACTGGTCCTCAGTGTTGTTAGAACGATGACTGGTTAAAATTTTTGGTGGTTTCTTGTTCAGTCCATAGGCCTACATCATGTGGCAAACCGGTGAGCATGTGGCTCTATTAGTATAGGAGATACCTGAAAACATATCACACTTTTCATCATAGTGCTTTTACCAATGCATAAAATGCATGGAGAAGTCAATTCGAATGACTGGTCCTCAGTGTTGTGAGAACGATGACTGGTTAAAATTTTTGGTGTTTCTTGTTCAGTCCATGGGCCTACATCATGTGGCAAACCGGTGAGCATGTGACTCTATTAGTATAGGAGATACCTGAAAACATATCACACTTTTCATCATAGTGCTTTTACCAATGCATAAAATGCATGGAGAAGTCATTTCGAATGACTGGTCCTCAGTGTTGTGAGAACGATGACTGGTTAAAATTTTTGGTGGTTTCTTGTTCAGTCCATGGGCCTACATCATGTGGCAAACCGGTGAGCATGTGGCTCTATTAGTATAGGAGATACCTGAAAACATATCACACTTTTCATCATAGTGCTTTTACCAATGCATAAAATGCATGGAGAAGTCATTTCGAATGACTGGTCCTCAGTGTTGTGAGAACGATGACTGGTTAAAATTTTTGGTGGTTTCTTGTTCAGTCCATAGGCCTACATCATGTGGCAAACCGGTGAGCATGTGGCTCTATTAGTATAGGAGATACCTGAAAACATATCACACTTTTCATCATAGTGCTTTTACCAATGCATAAAATGCATGGAGAAGTCATTTCGAATGACTGGTCCTCAGTGTTGTGAGAACGATGACTGGTTAAAATTTTTGGTGGTTTCTTGTTCAGTCCATAGGCCTACATCATGTGGCAAACCGGTGAGCATGTGGCTCTATTAGTATAGGAGATACCTGAAAACATATCACACTTTTCATCATAGTGCTTTTACCAATGCATAAAATGCATGGAGAAGTCATTTCGAATGACTGGTCCTCAGTGTTGTGAGAACGATGACTGGTTAAAATTTTTGGTGGTTTCTTGTTCAGTCCATAGGCCTACATCATGTGGCAAACCGGTGAGCATGTGGCTCTATTAGTATAGGAGATACCTGAAAACATATCACACTTTTCATCATAATGCTTTTACCAATGCATAAAATGCATGGAGAAGTCATTTCGAATGACTGGTCCTCAGTGTTGTGAGAACGATGACTGGTTAATATTTTTGGTGGTTTCTTGTTCAGTCCATAGGCCTACATCATGTGGCAAACCGGTGAGCATGTGGCTCTATTAGTATAGGAGATACCTGAAAACATATCACACTTTTCATCATAGTGCTTTTACCAATGCATAAAATGCATGGAGAAGTCATTTCGAATGACTGGTCCTCAGTGTTGTGAGAACGATGACTGGTTAAAATTTTTGGTGGTTTCTTGTTCAGTCCATAGGCCTACATCATGTGGCAAACCGGTGAGCATGTGGCTCTATTAGTATAGGAGATACCTGAAAACATATCACACTTTTCATCATAGTGCTTTTACCAATGCAGAAAATGCATGGAGAAGTCATTTCGAATGACTGGTCCTCAGTGTTGTGAGAACGATGACTGGTTAAAATTTTTGGTGGTTTCTTGTTCAGTCCATAGGCCTACATCATGTGGCAAACCGGTGAGCATGTGGCTATATTAGTATAGGAGATACCTGAAAACATATCACACTTTTCATCATAGTGCTTTTACTAATGCATAAAATGCATGGAGAAGTCATTTCGAATGACTGGTCCTCAGTGTTGTGAGAACGATGACTAGTTAAAATTTTTGGTGGTTTCTTGTTCAGTCCATAGGCCTACATCATGTGGCAAACCGGTGAGCATGTGGCTCTATTAGTATAGGAGATACCTGAAAACATATCACACTTTTCATCATAGTGCTTTTACCAATGCATAAAATGCATGGAGAAGTCATTTCGAATGACTGGTCCTCAGTGTTGTTAGAACGATGACTGGTTAAAAATTTTGGTGGTTTCTTGTTCAGTCCATAGGCCTACATCATGTGGCAAACCGGTGAGCATGTGGCTCTATTAGTATAGGAGATACCTGAAAACATATCACACTTTTCATCATAGTGCTTTTACCAATGCATAAAATGCATGGAGAAGTCAATTCGAATGACTGGTCCTCAGTGTTGTGAGAACGATGACTGGTTAAAATTTTTGGTGTTTCTTGTTCAGTCCATGGGCCTACATCATGTGGCAAACCGGTGAGCATGTGACTCTATTAGTATAGGAGATACCTGAAAACATATCACACTTTTCATCATAGAGCTTTTACCAATGCATAAAATGCATGGAGAAGTCATTTCGAATGACTGGTCCTCAGTGTTGTGAGAACGATGACTGGTTAAAATTTTTGGTGGTTTCTTGTTCAGTCCATAGGCCTACATCATGTGGCAAACCGGTGAGCATGTGGCTCTATTAGTATAGGAGATACCTGAAAACATATCACACTTTTCATCATAGTGCTTTTACCAATGCATAAAATGCATGGAGAAGTCATTTCGAATGACTGGTCCTCAGTGTTGTGAGAACGATGACTGGTTAAAATTTTTGGTCGTTTCTTGTTCAGTCCATAGGCCTACATCATGTGGCAAACCGGTGAGCATGTGGCTCTATTAGTATAGGAGATACCTGAAAACATATCACACTTTTCATCATAGTGCTTTTACCAATGCATAAAATGCATGGAGAAGTCATTTCGAATGACTGGTCCTCAGTGTTGTGAGAACGATGACTGGTTAAAATTTTTGGTGGTTTCTTGTTCATTCCATAGGCCTACATCATGTGGCAAACCAGTGAGCATGTGGCTCTATTAGTATAGGAGATACCTGAAAACATATCACACTTTTCATCATAGTGCTTTTACCAATGCATAAAATGCATGGAGAAGTCATTTCGAATGACTGGTCCTCAGTGTTGTGAGAACGATGACTGGTTAAAATTTTTGGTGGTTTCTTGTTCAGTCCATAGGCCTACATCATGTGGCAAACTGGTGAGCATGTGGCTCTATTAGTATAGGAGATACCTGAAAACATATCACACTTTTCATCATAGTGCTTTTACCAATGCATAAAATGCATGGAGAAGTCATTTCGAATGACTGGTCCTCAGTGTTGTGAGAACGATGACTGGTTAAAATTTTTGGTGGTTTCTTGTTCAGTCCATGGGCCTACATCATGTGGCAAACCGGTGAGCATGTGGCTCTATTAGTATAGGAGATACCTGAAAACATATCACACTTTTCATCATAGTGCTTTTACCAATGCATAAAATGCATGGAGAAGTCATTTCGAATGACTGGTCCTCAGTGTTGTGAGAACGATGACTGGTTAAAATTTTTGGTGGTTTCTTGTTCAGTCCATAGGCCTACATCATGTGGCAAACCGGTGAGCATGTGGCTCTATTAGTATAGGAGATACCTGAAAACATATCACACTTTTCATCATAATGCTTTTACCAATGCATAAAATGCATGGAGAAGTCATTTCGAATGACTGGTCCTCAGTGTTGTGAGAACGATGACTGGTTAATATTTTTGGTGGTTTCTTGTTCAGTCCATAGGCCTACATCATGTGGCAAACCGGTGAGCATGTGGCTCTATTAGTATAGGAGATACCTGAAAACATATCACACTTTTCATCATAGTGCTTTTACCAATGCATAAAATGCATGGAGAAGTCATTTCGAATGACTGGTCCTCAGTGTTGTGAGAACGATGACTGGTTAAAATTTTTGGTGGTTTCTTGTTCAGTCCATAGGCCTACATCATGTGGCAAACCGGTGAGCATGTGGCTCTATTAGTATAGGAGATACCTGAAAACATATCACACTTTTCATCATAGTGCTTTTACCAATGCAGAAAATGCATGGAGAAGTCATTTCGAATGACTGGTCCTCAGTGTTGTGAGAACGATGACTGGTTAAAATTTTTGGTGGTTTCTTGTTCAGTCCATAGGCCTACATCATGTGGCAAACCGGTGAGCATGTGGCTATATTAGTATAGGAGATACCTGAAAACATATCACACTTTTCATCATAGTGCTTTTACTAATGCATAAAATGCATGGAGAAGTCATTTCGAATGACTGGTCCTCAGTGTTGTGAGAACGATGACTAGTTAAAATTTTTGGTGGTTTCTTGTTCAGTCCATAGGCCTACATCATGTGGCAAACCGGTGAGCATGTGGCTCTATTAGTATAGGAGATACCTGAAAACATATCACACTTTTCATCATAGTGCTTTTACCAATGCATAAAATGCATGGAGAAGTCATTTCGAATGACTGGTCCTCAGTGTTGTTAGAACGATGACTGGTTAAAAATTTTGGTGGTTTCTTGTTCAGTCCATAGGCCTACATCATGTGGCAAACCGGTGAGCATGTGGCTCTATTAGTATAGGAGATACCTGAAAACATATCACACTTTTCATCATAGTGCTTTTACCAATGCATAAAATGCATGGAGAAGTCAATTCGAATGACTGGTCCTCAGTGTTGTGAGAACGATGACTGGTTAAAATTTTTGGTGTTTCTTGTTCAGTCCATGGGCCTACATCATGTGGCAAACCGGTGAGCATGTGACTCTATTAGTATAGGAGATACCTGAAAACATATCACACTTTTCATCATAGAGCTTTTACCAATGCATAAAATGCATGGAGAAGTCATTTCGAATGACTGGTCCTCAGTGTTGTGAGAACGATGACTGGTTAAAATTTTTGGTGGTTTCTTGTTCAGTCCATGGGCCTACATCATGTGGCAAACCGGTGAGCATGTGGCTCTATTAGTATAGGAGATACCTGAAAACATATCACACTTTTCATCATAGTGCTTTTACCAATGCATAAAATGCATGGAGAAGTCATTTCGAATGACTGGTCCTCAGTGTTGTGAGAACGATGACTGGTTAAAATTTTTGGTGGTTTCTTGTTCAGTCCATAGGCCTACATCATGTGGCAAACCGGTGAGCATGTGGCTCTATTAGTATAGGAGATACCTGAAAACATATCACACTTTTCATCATAGTGCTTTTACCAATGCATAAAATGCATGGAGAAGTCATTTCGAATGACTGGTCCTCAGTGTTGTGAGAACGATGACTGGTTAAAATTTTTGGTCGTTTCTTGTTCAGTCCATAGGCCTACATCATGTGGCAAACCGGTGAGCATGTGGCTCTATTAGTATAGGAGATACCTGAAAACATATCACACTTTTCATCATAGTGCTTTTACCAATGCATAAAATGCATGGAGAAGTCATTTCGAATGACTGGTCCTCAGTGTTGTGAGAACGATGACTGGTTAAAATTTTTGGTGGTTTCTTGTTCATTCCATAGGCCTACATCATGTGGCAAACCAGTGAGCATGTGGCTCTATTAGTATAGGAGATACCTGAAAACATATCACACTTTTCATCATAGTGCTTTTACCAATGCATAAAATGCATGGAGAAGTCATTTCGAATGACTGGTCCTCAGTGTTGTGAGAACGATGACTGGTTAAAATTTTTGGTGGTTTCTTGTTCAGTCCATAGGCCTACATCATGTGGCAAACCGGTGAGCATGTGGCTCTATTAGTATAGGAGATACCTGAAAACATATCACACTTTTCATCATAGTGCTTTTACCAATGCATAAAATGCATGGAGAAGTCATTTCGAATGACTGGTCCTCAGTGTTGTGAGAACGATGACTGGTTAAAATTTTTGGTGGTTTCTTGTTCAGTCCATGGGCCTACATCATGTGGCAAACCGGTGAGCATGTGGCTCTATTAGTATAGGAGATACCTGAAAACATATCACACTTTTCATCATAGTGCTTTTACCAATGCATAAAATGCATGGAGAAGTCATTTCGAATGACTGGTCCTCAGTGTTGTGAGAACGATGACTGGTTAAAATTTTTGGTGGTTTCTTGTTCAGTCCATAGGCCTACATCATGTGGCAAACCGGTGAGCATGTGGCTCTATTAGTAAAGGAGATACCTGAAAACATATCACACTTTTCATCATAGTGCTTTTACCAATGCATAAAATGCATGGAAAAGTCATTTCGAATGACTGGTCCTCAGTGTTGTGAGAACGATGACTGGTTAAAATTTTTGGTGGTTTCTTGTTCAGTCCATAGGCCTACATCATGTGGCAAACCGGTGAGCATGTGGCTCTATTAGTATAGGAGATACCTGAAAACATATCACACTTTTCATCATAGTGCTTTTACCAATGCATAAAATGCATGGAGAAGTCATTTCGAATGACTGGTCCTCAGTGTTGTGAGAACGATGACTGGTTAAAATTTTTGGTGGTTTCTTGTTCAGTCCATATGCCTACATCATGTGGCAAACCGGTGAGCATGTGGCTCTATTAGTATAGGAGATACCTGAAAACATATCACACTTTTCATCATAGTGCTTTTACCAATGCATAAAATGCATGGAGAAGTCATTTCGAATGACTGGTCCTCAGTGTTGTGAGAATGATGACTGGTTAAAATTTTTGGTGGTTTCTTGTTCAGTCCATAGGCCTACATCATGTGGCAAACCGGTGAGCATGTGGCTCTATTAGTATAGGAGATACCTGAAAACATATCACACTTTTCATCATAGTGCTTTTACCAATGCATAAAATGCATGGAGAAGTCATTTCGAATGACTGGTCCTCAGTGTTGTGAGAACGATGACTGGTTAAAATTTTTGGTCGTTTCTTGTTCAGTCCATAGGCCTACATCATGTGGCAAACCGGTGAGCATGTGGCTCTATTAGTTTAGGAGATACCTGAAAACATATCACACTTTTCATCATAGTGCTTTTACCAATGCATAAAATGCATGGAGAAGTCATTTCGAATGACTGGTCCTCAGTGTTGTGAGAACGATGACTGGTTAAAATTTTTGGTGGTTTCTTGTTCAGTCCATAGGCCTACATCATGTGGCAAACCGGTGAGCATGTGGCTCTATTAGTATAGGAGATATCTGAAAACATATCACACTTTTCATCATAGTGCTTTTACCAATGCATAAAATGCATGGAGAAGTCATTTCGAATGACTGGTCCTCAGTGTTGTGAGAACGATGACTGGTTAAAATTTTTGGTGGTTTCTTGTTCAGTCCATAGGCCTACATCATGTGGCAAACCAGTGAGCATGTGGCTCTATTAGTATAGGAGATACCTGAAAACATATCACACTTTTCATCATAGTGCTTTTACCAATGCATAAAATGCATGGAGAAGTCATTTCGAATGACTGGTCCTCAGTGTTGTGAGAACGATGACTGGTTAAAATTTTTGGTGGTTTCTTGTTCAGTCCATAGGCCTACATCATGTGGCAAACCGGTGAGCATGTGGCTCTATTAGTATAGGAGATACCTGAAAACATATCACACTTTTCATCATAGTGCTTTTACCAATGCATAAAATGCATGGAGAAGTCATTTCGAATGACTGGTCCTCAGTGTTGTGAGAACGATGACTGGTTAAAATTTTTGGTGGTTTCTTGTTCAGTCCATAGGCCTACATCATGTGGCAAACCGGTGAGCATGTGGCTCTATTAGTATAGGAGATACCTGAAAACATATCACACTTTTCATCATAGTGCTTTTACCAATGCATAAAATGCATGGAGAAGTCATTTCGAATGACTGGTCCTCAGTGTTGTGAGAACGATGACTGGTTAAAATTTTTGGTGGTTTCTTGTTCAGTCCATAGGCCTACATCATGTGGCAAACCGGTGAGCATGTGGCTCTATTAGTATAGGAGATACCTGAAAACATATCACACTTTTCATCATAGTGCTTTTACCAATGCATAAAATGCATGGAGAAGTCATTTCGAATGACTGGTCCTCAGTGTTGTGAGAACGATGACTGGTTAAAATTTTTGGTGGTTTCTTGTTCAGTCCATAGGCCTACATCATGTGGCAAACCGGTGAGAATGTGGCTCTATTAGTATAGGAGATACCTGAAAACATATCACACTTTTCATCATAGTGCTTTTACCAATGCATAAAATGCATGGAGAAGTCATTTCGAATGACTGGTCCTCAGTGTTGTGAGAACGATGACTGGTTAAAATTTTTGGTGGTTTCTTGTTCAGTCCATAGGCCTACATCATGTGGCAAACCGGTGAGCATGTGGCTCTATTAGTATAGGAGATACCTGAAAACATATCACACTTTTCATCATAGTGCTTTTACCAATGCATAAAATGCATGGAGAAGTCATTTCGAATGACTGGTCCTCAGTGTTGTGAGAACGATGACTGGTTAAAATTTTTGGTGGTTTCTTGTTCAGTCCATAGGCCTACATCATGTGGCAAACCGGTGAGCATGTGGCTCTATTAGTATAGGAGATACCTGAAAACATATCACACTTTTCATCATAGTGCTTTTACCAATGCATAAAATGCATGGAGAAGTCATTTCGAATGACTGGTCCTCAGTGTTGTGAGAACGATGACTGGTTAAAATTTTTGGTGGTTTCTTGTTCAGTCCATAGGCCTACATCATGTGGCAAACCGGTGAGCATGTGGCTCTATTAGTATAGGAGATACCTGAAAACATATCACACTTTTCATCATAGTGCTTTTACCAATGCATAAAATGCATGGAGAAGTCATTTCGAATGACTGGTCCTCAGTGTTGTGAGAACGATGACTGGTTAAAATTTTTGGTGGTTTCTTGTTCAGTCCATAGGCCTACATCATGTGGCAAACCGGTGAGCATGTGGCTCTATTAGTATAGGCGATACCTGAAAACATATCACACTTTTCATCATAGTGCTTTTACCAATGCATAAAATGCATGGAGAAGTCATTTCGAATGACTGGTCCTCAGTGTTGTGAGAACGATGACTGGTTAAAATTTTTGGTGGTTTCTTGTTCAGTCCATAGGCCTACATCATGTGGCAAACCGGTGAGCATGTGGCTCTATTAGTATAGGAGATACCTGAAAACATATCACACTTTTCATCATAGTGCTTTTACCAATGCATAAAATGCATGGTGAAGTCATTTCGAATGACTGGTCCTCAGTGTTGTGAGAACGATGACTGGTTAAAATTTTTGGTGGTTTCTTGTTCAGTCCATAGGCCTACATCATGTGGCAAACCGGTGAGCATGTGGCTCTATTAGTATAGGAGATACCTGAAAACATATCACACTTTTCATCATAGTGCATTTACCAATGCATAAAATGCATGGAGAAGTCATTTCGAATGACTGGTCCTCAGTGTTGTGAGAACGATGACTGGTTAAAATTTTTGGTGGTTTCTTGTTCAGTCCATAGGCCTACATCATGTGGCAAACCGGTGAGCATGTGGCTCTATTAGTATAGGAGATACCTGAAAACATATCACACTTTTCATCATAGTGCTTTTACCAATGCATAAAATGCATGGAGAAGTCATTTCGAATGACTGGTCCTCAGTGTTGTGAGAATGATGACTGGTTAAAATTTTTGGTGGTTTCTTGTTCAGTCCATAGGCCTACATCATGTGGCAAACCGGTGAGCATGTGGCTCTATTAGTATAGGAGATACCTGAAAACATATCACGCTTTTCATCATAGTGCTTTTACCAATGCATAAAATGCATGGAGAAGTCATTTCGAATGACTGGTCCTCAGTGTTGTGAGAACGATGACTGGTTAAAATTTTTGGTGGTTTCTTGTTCAGTCCATAGGCCTACATCATGTGGCAAACCGGTGAGCATGTGGCTCTATTAGTATAGGAGATACCTGAAAACATATCACGCTTTTCATCATAGTGCTTTTACCAATGCATAAAATGCATGGAGAAGTCATTTCGAATGACTGGTCCTCAGTGTTGTGAGAACGATGACTGGTTAAAATTTTTGGTGGTTTCTTGTTCAGTCCATATGCCTACATCATGTGGCAAACCGGTGAGCATGTGGCTCTATTAGTATAGGAGATACCTGAAAACATATCACACTTTTCATCATAGTGCTTTTACCAATGCATAAAATGCATGGAGAAGTCATTTCGAATGACTGGTCCTCAGTGTTGTGAGAATGATGACTGGTTAAAACTTTTGGTGGTTTCTTGTTCAGTCCATAGGCCTACATCATGTGGCAAACCGGTGAGCATGTGGCTCTATTAGTATAGGAGATACCTGAAAACATATCACACTTTTCATCATAGTGCTTTTACCAATGCATAAAATGCATGGAGAAGTCATTTCGAATGACTGGTCCTCAGTGTTGTGAGAACGATGACTGGTTAAAATTTTTGGTCGTTTCTTGTTCAGTCCATAGGCCTACATCATGTGGCAAACCGGTGAGCATGTGGCTCTATTAGTTTAGGAGATACCTGAAAACATATCACACTTTTCATCATAGTGCTTTTACCAATGCATAAAATGCATGGAGAAGTCATTTCGAATGACTGGTCCTCAGTGTTGTGAGAACGATGACTGGTTAAAATTTTTGGTCGTTTCTTGTTCAGTCCATAGGCCTACATCATGTGGCAAACCGGTGAGCATGTGGCTCTATTAGTTTAGGAGATACCTGAAAACATATCACACTTTTCATCATAGTGCTTTTACCAATGCATAAAATGCATGGAGAAGTCATTTCGAATGACTGGTCCTCAGTGTTGTGAGAACGATGACTGGTTAAAATTTTTGGTGGTTTCTTGTTCAGTCCATAGGCCTACATCATGTGGCAAACCAGTGAGCATGTGGCTCTATTAGTATAGGAGATACCGGAAAACATATCACACTTTTCATCATAGTGCTTTTACCAATGCATAAAATGCATGGAGAAGTCATTTCGAATGACTGGTCCTCAGTGTTGTGAGAACGATGACTGGTTAAAATTTTTGGTGGTTTCTTGTTCAGTCCATAGGCATACATCATGTGGCAAACCAGTGAGCATGTGGCTCTATTAGTATAGGAGATACCTGAAAACATATCACACTTTTCATCAT
This sequence comes from Ranitomeya imitator, assembly GCF_032444005.1. Lineage (NCBI taxonomy): Eukaryota > Metazoa > Chordata > Amphibia > Anura > Dendrobatidae > Ranitomeya > Ranitomeya imitator. Next base: position 115,338 of record NW_027194893.1, read on the forward strand.
AGTGCTTTTACCAATGCATAAAATGCATGGAGAAGTCATTTCGAATGACTGGTCCTCAGTGTTGTGAGAACGATGACTGGTTAAAATTTTTGGTGGTTTCTTGTTCAGTCCATAGGCCTACATCATGTGGCAAACCGGTGAGCATGTGGCTCTATTAGTATAGGAGATACCTGAAAACATATCACACTTTTCATCATAGTGCTTTTACCAATGCATAAAATGCATGGAGAAGTCATTTCAAATGACTGGTCCTCAGTGTTGTGAGAACGATGACTGGTTAAAATTTTTGGTGGTTTCTTGTTCAGTCCATAGGCCTACATCATGTGGCAAACCGGTGAGCATGTGGCTCTATTAGTATAGGAGATACCTGAAAACATATCACACTTTTCATCATAGTGCTTTTACCAATGCATAAAATGCATGGAGAAGTCATTTCGAATGACTGGTCCTCAGTGTTGTGAGAACGATGACTGGTTAAAATTTTTGGTGGTTTCTTGTTCAGTCCATAGGCCTACATCATGTGGCAAACCGGTGAGCATGTGGCTCTATTAGTATAGGAGATACCTGAAAACATATCACACTTTTCATCATAGTGCTTTTACCAATGCATAAAATGCATGGAGAAGTCATTTCGAATGACTGGTCCTCAGTGTTGTGAGAACGATGACTGGTTAAAATTTTTGGTGGTTTCTTGTTCAGTCCATAGGCCTACATCATGTGGCAAACCGGTGAGAATGTGGCTCTATTAGTATAGGAGATACCTGAAAACATATCACACTTTTCATCATAGTGCTTTTACCAATGCATAAAATGCATGGAGAAGTCATTTCGAATGACTGGTCCTCAGTGTTGTGAGAACGATGACTGGTTAAAATTTTTGGTGGTTTCTTGTTCAGTCCATAGGCCTACATCATGTGGCAAACCGGTGAGCATGTGGCTCTATTAGTATAGGAGATACCTGAAAACATATCACACTTTTCATCATAGTGCTTTTACCAATGCATAAAATGCATGGAGAAGTCATTTCGAATGACTGGTCCTCAGTGTTGTGAGAACGATGACTGGTTAAAATTTTTGGTGGTTTCTTGTTCAGTCCATAGGCCTACATCATGTGGCAAACCGGTGAGCATGTGGCTCTATTAGTATAGGAGATACCTGAAAACATATCACACTTTTCATCATAGTGCTTTTACCAATGCATAAAATGCATGGAGAAGTCATTTCGAATGACTGGTCCTCAGTGTTGTGAGAACGATGACTGGTTAAAATTTTTGGTGGTTTCTTGTTCAGTCCATAGGCCTACATCATGTGGCAAACCGGTGAGCATGTGGCTCTATTAGTATAGGAGATACCTGAAAACATATCACACTTTTCATCATAGTGCTTTTACCAATGCATAAAATGCATGGAGAAGTCATTTCGAATGACTGGTCCTCAGTGTTGTGAGAACGATGACTGGTTAAAATTTTTGGTGGTTTCTTGTTCAGTCCATAGGCCTACATCATGTGGCAAACCGGTGAGCATGTGGCTCTATTAGTATAGGCGATACCTGAAAACATATCACACTTTTCATCATAGTGCTTTTACCAATGCATAAAATGCATGGAGAAGTCATTTCGAATGACTGGTCCTCAGTGTTGTGAGAACGATGACTGGTTAAAATTTTTGGTGGTTTCTTGTTCAGTCCATAGGCCTACATCATGTGGCAAACCGGTGAGCATGTGGCTCTATTAGTATAGGAGATACCTGAAAACATATCACACTTTTCATCATAGTGCTTTTACCAATGCATAAAATGCATGGTGAAGTCATTTCGAATGACTGGTCCTCAGTGTTGTGAGAACGATGACTGGTTAAAATTTTTGGTGGTTTCTTGTTCAGTCCATAGGCCTACATCATGTGGCAAACCGGTGAGCATGTGGCTCTATTAGTATAGGAGATACCTGAAAACATATCACACTTTTCATCATAGTGCATTTACCAATGCATAAAATGCATGGAGAAGTCATTTCGAATGACTGGTCCTCAGTGTTGTGAGAACGATGACTGGTTAAAATTTTTGGTGGTTTCTTGTTCAGTCCATAGGCCTACATCATGTGGCAAACCGGTGAGCATGTGGCTCTATTAGTATAGGAGATACCTGAAAACATATCACACTTTTCATCATAGTGCTTTTACCAATGCATAAAATACATGGAGAAGTCATTTCGAATGACTGGTCCTCAGTGTTGTGAGAACAATGACTGGTTAAAATTTTTGGTGGTTTCTTGTTCAGTCCATAGGCCTACATCATGTGGCAAACCGGTGAGCATGTGGCTCTATTAGTATAGGAGATACCTGAAAACATATCACACTTTTCATCATAGTGCTTTTACCAATGCAGAAAATGCATGGAGAAGTCATTTCGAATGACTGGTCCTCAGTGTTGTGAGAACGATGACTGGTTAAAATTTTTGGTGGTTTCTTGTTCAGTCCATAGGCCTACATCATGTGGCAAACCGGTGAGCATGTGGCTCTATTAGTATAGGAGATACCTGAAAACATATCACACTTTTCATCATAGTGCTTTTACCAATGCATAAAATACATGGAGAAGTCATTTCGAATGACTGGTCCTCAGTGTTGTGAGAACAATGACTGGTTAAAATTTTTGGTGGTTTCTTGTTCAGTCCATAGGCCTACATCATGTGGCAAACCGGTGAGCATGTGGCTCTATTAGTATAGGAGATACCTGAAAACATATCACACTTTTCATCATAGTGCTTTTACCAATGCAGAAAATGCATGGAGAAGTCATTTCGAATGACTGGTCCTCAGTGTTGTGAGAACGATGACTGGTTAAAATTTTTGGTGGTTTCTTGTTCAGTCCATAGGCCTACATCATGTGGCAAACCGGTGAGCATGTGGCTCTATTAGTATAGGAGATACCTGAAAACATATCACACTTTTCATCATAGTGCTTTTACCAATGCATAAAATGCATGGAGAAGTCATTTCGAATGACTGGTCCTCAGTGTTGTGAGAACGATGACTGGTTAAAATTTTTGGTGGTTTCTTGTTCAGTCCATAGGCCTACATCATGTGGCAAACCGGTGAGCATGTGGCTCTATTAGTATAGGAGATACCTGAAAACATATCACACTTTTCATCATAGTGCTTTTACCAATGCATAAAATGCATGGAGAAGTCATTTCGAATGACTGGTCCTCAGTGTTGTGAGAACGATGACTGGTTAAAATTTTTGGTGGTTTCTTGTTCAGTCCATAGGCCTACATCATGTGGCAAACCGGTGAGCATGTGGCTCTATTAGTATAGGAGATACCTGAAAACATATCACACTTTTCATCATAGTGCTTTTACCAATGCATAAAATGCATGGAGAAGTCATTTCGAATGACTGGTCCTCAGTGTTGTGAGAACGATGACTGGTTAAAATTTTTGGTGGTTTCTTGTTCAGTCCATAGGCCTACATCATGTGGCAAACCGGTGAGCATGTGGCTCTATTAGTATAGGAGATACCTGAAAACATATCACACTTTTCATCATAGTGCTTTTACCAATGCATAAAATACATGGAGAAGTCATTTCGAATGACTGGTCCTCAGTGTTGTGAGAACGATGACTGGTTAAAATTTTTGGTGGTTTCTTGTTCAGTCCATAGGCCTACATCATGTGGCAAACCGGTGAGCATGTGGCTCTATTAGTATAGGAGATACCTGAAAACATATCACACTTTTCATCATAGTGCTTTTACCAATGCATAAAATGCATGGAGAAGTCATTTCGAATGACTGGTCCTCAGTGTTGTGAGAACGATGACTGGTTAAAATTTTTGGTGGTTTCTTGTTCAGTCCATAGGCCTACATCATGTGGCAAACCGGTGAGCATGTGGCTCTATTAGTATAGGCGATACCTGAAAACATATCACACTTTTCATCATAGTGCTTTTACCAATGCATAAAATGCATGGAGAAGTCATTTCGAATGACTGGTCCTCAGTGTTGTGAGAACGATGACTGGTTAAAATTTTTGGTGGTTTCTTGTTCAGTCCATAGGCCTACATCATGTGGCAAACCGGTGAGCATGTGGCTCTATTAGTATAGGAGATACCTGAAAACATATCACACTTTTCATCATAGTGCTTTTACCAATGCATAAAATGCATGGTGAAGTCATTTCGAATGACTGGTCCTCAGTGTTGTGAGAACGATGACTGGTTAAAATTTTTGGTGGTTTCTTGTTCAGTCCATAGGCCTACATCATGTGGCAAACCGGTGAGCATGTGGCTCTATTAGTATAGGAGATACCTGAAAACATATCACACTTTTCATCATAGTGCATTTACCAATGCATAAAATGCATGGAGAAGTCATTTCGAATGACTGGTCCTCAGTGTTGTGAGAACGATGACTGGTTAAAATTTTTGGTGGTTTCTTGTTCAGTCCATAGGCCTACATCATGTGGCAAACCGGTGAGCATGTGGCTCTATTAGTATAGGAGATACCTGAAAACATATCACACTTTTCATCATAGTGCTTTTACAATGCATAAAATACATGGAGAAGTCATTTCGAATGACTGGTCCTCAGTGTTGTGAGAACGATGACTGGTTAAAATTTTTGGTGGTTTCTTGTTCAGTCCATAGGCCTACATCATGTGGCAAACCGGTGAGCATGTGGCTCTATTAGTATAGGAGATACCTGAAAACATATCACACTTTTCATCATAGTGCTTTTACCAATGCAGAAAATGCATGGAGAAGTCATTTCGAATGACTGGTCCTCAGTGTTGTGAGAATGATGACTGGTTAAAATTTTTGGTGGTTTCTTGTTCAGTCCATAGGCCTACATCATGTGGCAAACCGGTGAGCATGTGGCTCTATTAGTATAGGAGATACCTGAAAACATATCACACTTTTCATCATAGTGCTTTTACCAATGCATAAAATGCATGGAGAAGTCATTTCGAATGACTGGTCCTCAGTGTTGTGAGAACGATGACTGGTTCAAATTTTTGGTGGTTTCTTGTTCAGTCCATAGGCCTACATCATGTGGCAAACCGGTGAGCATGTGGCTCTATTAGTATAGGAGATACCTGAAAACATAT